>NW_023994242.1:432500-538300 GCF_015586225.1 Lucilia sericata
GTCATTTACTTTTATTTTTAAATGTTTATATTATGCCAACAACAATAGTAGACGAAATGACTTTTCTGTGATATGCAACGTATCTTAAAATCACACAAACATACACACACACACATCCTAGAACCAAATCCAAACAGAGCAGTTTGTTCGTCAATTTACCAATTTGTATGAAAATGTGTTTATTTAAACAAATATACAAACATATACTAACACAATATGTATACCTTTTTAATATGTACCCATATCCATACATATCTACATTATTTTATATATTTTCATTGCCTACTTTAAGGTTTGCTCTATGGCTCAATGCACTAGTGTCAGACATACTATAGCCAACCATAACAACCAAACATCGCAGGAGTATCGGCAATTTGCACTCATGTCGAACATGGAAATAATGAAAAACAGTTCGTGCGTAAACTGTTGATGTCTACACAACGCTATACATATACACCCATTCCAGAGAGCTAGAGAGAGAGACGTCTGTGTGGGTTCAGGCAATCATATCATATGTGTAAGAACACATTTATGTATGTGTATGAAACACAGACCAAATCCTACAAGTCCAGACTATAAGGCAGTCACTTCTTACTAAGGTGTACAAAAAAAAAAAAAACAAAAATAAATAAACCTTAACCAGACCAAAAGTCGTCGTTCGTGGGATGTTTAACTCAAAAAATCAATCCAAAATCATGATGACTTAAAAGTAGTCAGTGGTGACAAAACTTGTTGTCAAATTTCGTTAACAAAAGTGTAATGTAGTGTATGTAAGTTAACCACTAGATATCTCTGGAAATCATTAGAAATTTTTCATATTTTATGATTAGTTGGGACCCCTAAATTCTTTAAGTTGCACAGGTATAGACGACAAAATTTTATGATTGGTGGCGACTTTCACAATACCTGCTTCAGGTTGCAACAGGTCAGCGCTTTGACACACAAATCAGTTCAGATATAGATTCAGAAATATATTTGGTGTCTTAAGCAATTAATCTTCCAGTTTTGACTGATACAAGAACACCTAAATGAGGTCAATTCCAATTCATTTGATGGACTGATTCTAAATATTATATGATCCACCACAACAAATACTATTCCCATCTCTCAAAGGTAATGTCTTTAAAAAGATAATGTATTCTGACAGCACATTTTCTGTTGGAAACTCCAACATTGACCACCATCTCATTCAGAGATCGTTAACGAGTTGTGGTTGAGCGAGTCATTCGAGTTATACATTATTCCCAATCTCCAAGGATCTGGACTAGACTATGACTAGACTATAGACTAGACTATAGACTAACTATAGACTAGACTATAGACTAGACTATAGACTAGACTATAGACTAGACTATAGACTAGACTATAGACTAGACTATAGACTAGACTATAGACTAGACTATAGACTAGACTATAGACTAGACTATAGACTAGACTAGACTACTAGACTAGACTATAGACTAACTATAGACTAGACTATAGACTAGACTATAGACTAGACCTATAGACAGACTATAGACTAGACTATAGACTAGACTATAGACTAGACTATAGACTAGACTATAGACTAGACTATAGACTAGACTATAGACTAGACTATAGACTAGACTATAGACTAGACTATAGACTAGACTATAGACTAGACTATAGACTAGACTATAGACTAGACTATAGACTAGACTATAGACTAGACTATAGACTAGACTATAGACTAGACTATAGACTAGACTATAGACTAACTAGACTATAGACTAGACTATAGACTAGACTATAGACTAGACTATAGACTAGACTATAGACTAGACTATAGACTAGACTAGACTAGCTACTAGACTATAGACTAGACTATAGACTAGACTATAGACTAGACTATAGACTAGACTATAGACTAGACTATAGACCTAGACTATAGACTAGACTATAGACTAGACTATAGACTAGACCTATAGACTAGACTATAGACTAGACTATAGACTAGACTATAGACTAGACTATAGACTAGACTATAGACTAGACTATAGACTAGACTATAGACTAGACTATAGACTAGACTATAGACTAGACTATAGACTAGACTATAGACTAGACTATAGACCTAGACTATAGACTAGACTATAGACTAGACTATAGACTAGACTATAGACTAGACTATAGACTAGACTATAGACTAGACTATAGACTAGACTATAGACTAGACTATAGACTAGACTATAGACTAGACTATAGACTAGACTATAGACTAGACTATAGACTAGACTATAGACTAGACTATAGCTAGACTATATACTAGACTATAGACTAGACTATAGACTAGACTATAGACTAGACTATAGACTAGACTATAGACTAGACTATAGACTAGACTATAGACTAGACTATAGACTAGACTATAGACTAGACTATAGACTAGACTATAGACTAGACTATAGACTAGACTATAGACTAGACTATAGACTAGACTATAGACTAGACTATAGACTAGACTATAGACTAGACTATAGACTAGACTATAGACTAGACTATAGACTAGACTATAGACTAGACTATAGACTAGACTATAGACTAGACTATAGACTAGACTATAGACTAGACTATAGACTAGACTATAGACTAGACTATAGACTAGACTATAGACTAGACTATAGACTAGACTATAGACTAGACTATAGACTAGACTATAGACTAGACTATAGACTAGACTATAGACTAGACTATAGACTAGACTATAGACTAGACTATAGACTAGACTATAGACTAGACTATAGACTAGACTATAGACTAGACTATAGACTAGACTATAGACTAGACTATAGACTAGACTATAGACTAGACCTATAGACTAGACTATAGACTAGACTATAGACTAGACTATAGACCTAGACTATAGACTAGACTATAGACTAGACTATAGACTAGACTATAGACTAGACTATAGACTAGACTATAGACTAGACTATAGACTAGACTATAGACTAGACCTAAACATAGACGATAGACTAACTTAGACTAGACTATAGACTAGACTATAGACTAGGCTATAGACTAGACTATAGACGAGACTATAGACTAGACTATAGACTAGACTATAGACTAGAGCTATAGACTAGACTTATAGACTAGACTATAGACTAGACTATGGACTAGATTATAGACTAGACTATAGACTAGATTATAGACAGACTATGGACTAGACTATAGACTAGACTATAGACTAGACTATAGACTAGACTATAGACTAGACTATGGACGAGACCTATGGACTAGACTATAGACTATACTATAGACTAGACTATGGACTAGACTATAGACTAGACTATAGACTAGACTATAGACTAGACTATAGACTAGACTATAGACTAGACTATAGACTAGACTATAGACTAGACTATAGACTAGACTATAGACTAGACTATAGACTAGACTATAGACTAGACTATAGACTAGACTATAGTCTAGACTATAGGCTAGACTATAGACTAGACTATAGACTAGACTATAGACTAGACTATAGACTAGACTATAGACTAGACTATAGACTAGACTATAGACTAGACTATAGACTAGACTATAGACTAGACTATAGACTAGACTATAGACTAGACTATAGACTACACTATAGACTAGACTATAGACTAGAATATAGACTAGACTATAGACTAGACTATAGACTAGACTATAGACTAGAATATAGACTAGACTATAGACTAGACTATAGACTAGACTATAGACTAGACTATAGACTAGACTATAGACTAGACTATAGACTAGACTATAGACTAGACTATAGACTAGACTATAGACTAGACTATAGACTAGACTATAGACTAGACTATAGACTAGACTATAGAATAGACTATAGACTAGACTATAGACTAGACTATAGACTAGACTATAGACTAGACTATAGACTAGACTATAGACTAGACTATAGACTAGACTATAGACTAGACTATAGACTAGACTATAGACTAGACTATAGACTAGACTATAGACTAGACTATAGACTAGACTATAGACTAGACTATAGACTAGACTATAGACTAGACTATAGACTAGACTATAGACTAGACTATAGACTAGACTATAGACTAGACTATAGACTAGACTATAGACTAGACTATAGACTAGACTATAGACTAGACTATAGACTAGACTATAGACTAGACTATAGACTAGACTATAGACTAGACTATAGACTAGACTATAGACTAGACTATAGACTAGACTATAGACTAGACTATAGACAGACTATAGACTAGACTATAGACTAGACTATAGACTAGACTATAGACTAGACTATAGACTAGACTATAGACTAGACTATAGACTAGACTATAGACTAGACTATAGACTAGACTATAGACTAGACTATAGACTAGACTATAGACTAGACTATAGACTAGACTATAGACTAGACTATAGACTAGACTATAGACTAGACTATAGACTAGACTATAGACTAGACTATAGACTAGACTATAGACTAGACTATAGACTAGACTATAGACTAGACTATAGACTAGACTATAGACTAGACTATTGACTAGACTATAGACTAGACTATAGACTAGACTATAGACTAGACTATAGACTAGACTATAGACTAGACTATAGACTAGACTATAGACTAGACTATAGACTAGACTATAGACTACTATAGACTAGACTATAGACTAGACTATAGACTAGACTATAGACTAGACTATAGACTAGACTATAGACTAGACTATAGACTAGACTATAGACTAGACTTTAGACTAGACTATAGACTAGACTATAGACTAGACTATAGACTAGACTATAGAGTAGACTATAGAGTAGACTATAGACTAGACTATAGAGTAGACTATAGGCTAGACTATAGACTAGACTATAGACTAGACTATAGACTAGACTATAGACTAGACTATAGACTAGACTATAGACTAGACTATAGACTAGACTATAGACTAGACTATAGACTAGACTATAGACTAGACTATAGACTAGACTCTTGTTATACTCTAGTTTACAATCCGGTCTATAGTCTGATGGAGCGACCTAAGTCTTTGATGTATGTTTCAAGGCGTTAAAGTACTCTTGCTTTAAAGATTTCTCCTACCAGAACAACTATGTATGTAAGTATATATCGTTCGTTTGCTTGAAGACTGGTTTAACTCAAATGATATAGAATGTTTTACGTCTTTTTATTATGTCTTAATCAACTTTGAAAAATGAAATCTGATACATTATTCAACAGAAGTAGTACACAGTTCAAGAAAAATGCATGGCTTATGAGTTAAGTCAGTCTTCTAGTAAATCAGTGATATGTAAGAACGTGCTATAACGCAGATACTGTAACGTCACTCACCTTTAATGAATTGAGTGAGATTGAAGAGGACATTGCTTGGTTAGTTGGAATTGTTAAAATGAAAACAAAAAGGTAAATGTAAAAAAAACAACAACAATATAAATGCAACATGCATACATGACAAACTCTTAAGTACAATAAGCACACAATCACACAAGTATGTAAGTAGAATGAGACAAGAACAAGAATAAAACCCCAACTTATTTGTTCACCTTGGGTAACAACACAATTGGGTGGATGAAAAAAATCACACTTTTACACATGTTCAATTTTGTTAAAAAACAACATTTTGTTGTTGTTGTTGCATTTTATTTTTACAACATTTTTTTCCAGTGCCTCTATTCGGTTTCCTCACCAGTGAGAGATGGTAAGTAATTTCTAACAGTAAGTAACTGTGCATGAGAGTGTCTGCTGGTATTACAATTGTTTCCTCTTTCATGCTCATGCATGCCATGTATGTATATAGTGTTTTTTTCTTCTCTATGTATATTTTTCTTTGCCATTTTTAAAGTGATACTTGAACACTTTTACTGGTGTCAATTTGTTTGTACTACTTTTACACATGAATACAATTTTTCAATAACAGTTTTTGCCACATCGAAAAAAAAAAAAACTAAAGAAAAAAGTGAAAAAATAACACAACACCACCACACTAATGGAAAACTAAATTTTTAGCCTCAATTTTTATTTCATTCTTGCATTTTTTAGAGAATTCTTCAAGTTAATAAAATTTCTCAATTGTCCGTAAATATTAATTTCTTTTAACAACTTCCACAAGATGTTTTTCCTAATACTTACTTAGTTCAAAAATTCAATCAATTTAAAATTCCATCACTGTCACTTGAACTTGATGGCCTTTTAAGGAGAGTCCTAATGGAAACCTCTACTACAAGCAAAGCTACAGCAGCAAAGAAAAAATAAAGACTCATAACTGAGGAATTTGACAGGCAATACAAAAAAATCTCCTTGAAAAATATTCCAAAGTAAAGATTGACTTTAAAATCTTCTGAACATTTACACACATACACGTAGCTATTTATTCTTGCTCTTATGGAGACACAGGAACATTCAACTATATAAAATCAAGTTCATTCATACATCTTTACATTATTAATGTTCATGTGTTGACAACTGTTTTATATTCCTTGTACTCCTTTTCGTTTTTTTTTTTTGTTCTTTCTTTCAATTCCATTGCTTGCATCTTGGTTTATATTTTAGCAATGACATTTCATATGCTGATATTTTAAAGTGCTTTGACAGACTGAGTACTCTCTAACTCACACAAACACACATACAACCGTGAAATGTTGAATTGAGTGCCATAACGAAATGCAACAGTGTTAATAACAACCAAAACGCTGAAGCACATGAATACTCGACACGTTCGTTGAAAGTTGGTAGGTACTTAGCAATGAAGTTGCCATATTGAAGAAAAATTTAATTGAAGTTGTTTATCTAAATTTGTATTGTATCATGCAATAACTATAGCCAAGTCTATAGTCTATTTACAGTTTAGTCTATATTCTAGTCTATAGTCTATTTTACAGTTTAGTCTATAGTCTAGTCTATAGTCTATTTTATAGTCTAGTCTTTAGTCTGGTGTGTAGTCTACTCTATAGTCCAGTCCATAGTCTAATATATAGTCTGTTCTATATCTAAAATATCTACCCTTGTCTATAGTTTAGTCTATACCCTTGTCTATAGTTTAGTCTATAGTCTAGTCTATAGTCTAGTCTATAGTCTAGTCTATAGTCTAGTCTATAGTCTAGTCTATAGTCTAGTCTATAGTCTAGTCTATAGTCTAGTCTATAGTCTAGTCTATAGTCTAGTCTATAGTCTAGTCTATAGTCTAGTCTATAGTCTAGTCTATAGTCTAGTCTAGTCCTAGTCTAGTCTATAGTCTAGTCTATAGTCTAGTCTATAGTCTAGTCTATAGTCTAGTCTATAGTCTAGTCTATAGTCTAGTCTATAGTCTAGTCTATAGTCTAGTCTATAGTCTAGTCTATAGTCTAGTCTATAGTCTAGTCTATAGTCTAGTCTATAGTCTAGTCTATAGTCTAGTCTATAGTCTAGTCTATAGTCTATAGTCTATAGTCTAGTCTATAGTCTAGTCTATAGTCTAGTCTAAGTCTAGTCTATAGTCTAGTCTATAGTCTAGTCTATAGTCTAGTCTATATCTAGTATAGTCTAGTCTATAGTCTAGCTTAGTCTAGTCTAGTATTAGTCTATAGTCTAGTCTATAGTCTAGTCTATAGTCTAGTCTATAGTCTAGTCTATAGTCTAGTCTATAGTCTAGTCTATAGTCTAGTCTATAGTCTAGTCTATAGTCTAGTCATAGTCTAGTCTATAGTCTAGTCTATAGTCTAGTCTATAGTCTTAATATATAGTCTAGTCTATAGTCTAGTCTAGTATAGTCTAGTCTATAGTCTAGTCTATAGTCTAGTATAGTCTAGTATATAGTCTAGTCTATAGTCTAGTCTATAGTCTAGTCTATAGTCTAGTCTATAGTCTAGTCTATAGTCTAGTCTATAGTCTAGTCTATAGTCTAGTCTATAGTCTAGTCTATGTCTAGTCTATAGTCTAGTCTATAGTCTAGTCTATAGTCTAGTCTATAGTCTAGTCTATAGTCTAGTCTATAGTCTAGTCTATAGTCTAGTCTATAGTCTAGTCTATAGTCTAGTCTATAGTCTAGTATAGTCTCTATAGTCTAGTCTAGTCTATAGTCTAGTCTATAGTCTAGTCTATAGTCTAGTCTATAGTCTAGTCTATAGTCTAGTCTATAGTCTAGTCTATAGTCTAGTCTATAGTCTAGTCTATAGTCTAGTCTATAGTCTAGTCTATAGTCTAGTCTATAGTCTAGTCTATAGTCTAGTCTATAGTCTAGTCTATAGTCTAGTCTATAGTCTAGTCTATAGTCTAGTCTAGTCTATAGTCTAGTCTATAGTCTAGTCTATAGTCTAGTCTATAGTCTAGTCTATAGTCTAGTCTATAGTCTAGTCTATAGTCTAGTCTATAGTCTAGTCTATAGTCTAGTCTATAGTCTAGTCTATAGTCTAGTCTATAGTCTAGTCTATAGTCTAGTCTATAGTCTAGTCTATAGTCTAGTCTATAGTCTAGTCTATAGTCTAGTCTATAGTCTAGTCTATAGTCTAGTCTATAGTCTAGTCTATAGTCTAGTCTATAGTCTAGTCTATAGTCTAGTCTATAGTCTAGTCTATAGTCTAGTCTATAGTCTAGTCTATAGTCTAGTCTAGTCTAGTCTAGTCTAGTCTATAGTCTAGCTAGTCTATAGTCTAGTCTATAGTCTAGCTAGTCTATAGTCTAGTCTATAGTCTAGCTAGTCTATAGTCTAGCTACTCTATAGTCTAGCTACTCTATAGTCTAGCTAGTCTATAGTCTGGTCTATAGTCTAGTCTACAGTCTAGTCTATGGTGTAGTCTTATTGCTTTTGAATCAGAAAAAATGATTTAGGGGTCAAAATTCCAGAATTAAGATTTATTCGGCTAGATTATTCAGGGACTTTCAAGAGAATTTAAATAACTTATCAAAACTTTGAACTACTTCGAGTGATTGAGTAATAAGAAAAGGGATTTTAAAACTTTAGGATTTTACATTTAATTCGTCAGAGCGCAAGGTTCATCATTTGGTTTTCATATTATGCAAAGAACACACAGTTAGGACCTTCCAAATCAGAATAGCAACGTGAGAAGACACAGCTGTGGATAATCTTTCATTACCATTCCGCCTATGGAGGCACTTGTAAGCATTCGCGGAAATGTAATTTCCAACAAATTTGTAACTAAGCTTTTTGGATTCCTCAATATCCTGTAAAAATAGGATTTTTTTATGGTATCTTTCGGAACTTTAAACTGATATTTCCAGATAATGTCGAAAACTTTTTGTGAAATTTCACGTTCTAATTGGATGCGCAAGTACAATTTTCAATAGACATAGACGTTGAATGGACGTCCAATTTTGTGATAAATATTTATAAGGCTTTTTTTGATCCTAGACCGAAGATTGTGGCCAAGCGAAAAGTAAGAGCAAAAGGGCCCCACCCAAACCAGGAAACCGAAATATACTACATACCAACCTACTAATCATAACACTAGTTTTCAGGTGAAAGTCCGAAATGTTTAACATGGATTGGAATGAATGTAGAGATAACAAAAGTTAACATATTTTTCGACAGCCAGAAGGAATTAAGGCCATATTGGACTGTAAGAGATTCTTAACAGAACACTCTTCCATTGGTAAGCTCTGCATATCATGAGTACCAGATTACTCGGAGATAATCGGCAATGAAAGAGCGGATATACTTGCAATAAAAGTTCCTTTCTTTTATAGCAAGTACGTGTAACCTTATAGAGTGATCATATCGAAAACGAGTACGTATTCTTAGTGTGCTCAACAATACAAAATTCGACGAAAGGATTCAGAGCAATGTTGATCATGCGGAGAGTACTGTGAAACTCTGGAACACTTTCTCTGACATAGTTAGGCCTTTGTCGAAATTAGATCCAGGAGGTTTGGGAGGGAAATTGTAAGGAACTTCGTACAGAAGTATAATTCTTTTCGCAGATTTCTACCGTTTTATGGTAATACTAGCTATACCCAGTGTGCTTCGCTACCCTCATCGTAATGGAATAAAATAAATATTATTGTAAATGTATATATATCTGCAATATCAAAAAGTCCCCTATTTAAATTTATGTTTATATATTCAATATTTTAGAAAACTCAAAAAGTACCAATGAAGTACGAAAAAGTAACAAAAGACCTCTTTTATTTAATTTCATGTTCCTAAGTTCAATATTATAGAAAATTAACAAGTTAGAGTGCTATATTCGGCTGAGCCGAATCTTAAATACCCTCCACCAGCAACTTTTGTATTAATAGGGGCAGGACCTAGTATGAGAGATATGACCAAATATAGACCGATCGTGAAAAATTTTTGAAATAGCATTAAGTGCTTTTTGCATTACAAAATAGTATTTATGAACAAAAATAGTATTTATTTATATCATTATTTGGTAATGAGTTATGTGCCTTTAAGTGTTTTTCTGAAAGGGAGCTATGATCAATTATGGATCGATAAGAAAACAATTTCACAGTAATATTTCTCTATATATAAGCAATTTTTTTTGCCAAACTTTATATGGATAACTTAATTTAGTAATGAATTATGTGCGTTTAAGTGATTTTCGGGAGGGGACCTTGTATGGGAGCTATGATCAATTATGGACCGATCGGAAAAAAATTTCACAACAATATTTCTGTGCATATGAGTAATATTTGTACCAAATTTTATATGGATATCTTAATTTAGTTATGAGTTAAGCGCGTTTAAGTGATTTTCGGGAGGGGACCTTGTATGGGAGCTATGATCTATTATGGACCGATCGGAAAAAAATTTCACAACAAAATTTCCGTGCATATGAGTAATATTTGTACCAAATTTTATATGGATATCATAATTTAGTTATGAGTTAAGCGCGTTTAAGTGATTTTCGGGAGGGGACCTTGTATGGGAGCTATGACCAATTATGGACCGATCGGAAAAAAACAGTAATATTTCTATGCATATGGGCAATACTTGTGCCAAATTTTGTATGGATATCTTAATTTAGTAATGAGTTATGCGCGTTTAAGTGATTTTCGGGAGGGGACCTTGTATGGGAGCTATGTCCAATTATGGACCGATCCATAAAATTTTTCCTCTGAAAGAATTCTATTGATATAAGATTTTAATTTGTAAAATTTTGTGAAGATATCGACATTGTGGCGGAAGTTATTAACAAAAAAGCCATTTTCCGGGAATATGTACTTTTGTATGGGAGGTATATGAAATTGTGGACCGATTCCGGCAATTTTCAGCAGGGATCAAGATCTTGTGCAGAAACGAATGTGTGGTGATTTCCATGGAATTATCTTGCATAGTTTTCGAGAAAACTACATCATAATGTGTAAAAAATGCTTATTTTTTTCCGAGGTTGTTTTAAATTTTGATTCATAACTTTTCCCGGTGTGAACCGATTTTGCCCATTTGCAATACCAAACAACTTAGGAAAATGAAGAACATTTTGGGTGAATTTGGTTAAGCTCTATTGCTTCGTTTTATCGTGAGCGTGTTTTACACAGACAGACGGACAGACGGACATAGCTAAATCGACTCAGAATTTGATAAGGACCCAGAATATATATACTTTGTTGGGTCTCAGATGAATATTTCTTGGTGTTACACACGGAATGACAAAGTTATATATACCCTCTATCACCACTGATGGTGGTGGAGGGTATAAAAAAGTACCAGTTGAAGAACGAAAAATTACCAAAGGGTCCCCTTTTATAGATTCTCATTAACTCCGGGCTCCACATGGTTAATTTCATGTTATAAAAAACACAAAAAGTACCTTTTGAAGAACGAAAAATTACCAAAAAGTTCCCTTTTATATGTTCTCACTTACTCCGGGCTCTACGTACTTAATTTCATGTTTCTAGGTTCAATATTATAGAAAATTCAAAAAGTACCTTTTGAAGAACGAAAAAGTGCCGAAAAGTCCCCTTTTATAGGTTATCACTTAATCTTGGCTGTACTTGCTTAATTTCATGTTTCTAGGTTCAATATTATAGAAAATTCAAAAAGTACCTTTTGAAGAACGAAAAAGTTCCAAAAAGTCCCCTCTTATAGATTCTCATTTACTCCAGGCTCTATATGCTTAATTTCATGCTTCTAGGATCAATATTATAGAAAATTCAAAAAGTACCTTTTGAAGAACGAAAAAGTACCAAAAAGTCCCCTTTTATAGATTCTCATTTACTCCAGGCTCTACATGCTTAATTTCATGCTTCTAGGATCAATATTATAGAAAGTTCAAAAAGTACCTTTTGAAGAACGAAAAAGTACCAAAAAGTCCCCTTTTATAGGTCCTCACTTAATTCGGGCTCCACATGTTTAATTTCATGTTTCTAGGTTCAATATTATAGAAAATTCAAAAAGTACCTTTTGAAGAACAAAAAAGTACCAAAAAGTCCCCTTTTATAGTTTCTCACTTAATCCAGGCTCTACATGCATACTTTCATGTTTCTATTTTCAATATTATAGAAAATTCATAAAGTACCTTTTGAAGAACGAAAAACTACCAAAAAGTCCCCTTTTATAGATTCTCATTTAATAAGGGCTCTACATGCTTAATTTTATGTTTCTAGGTTAAATTTTATAGAAAACTCAAAAAGTACCAGTCGAAGGACGAAAAAGTACCAAAAAGTCCCCTTTTATAGATTCTCATTAACTAAGGCCTCCGCATGCTTAATTTCATGTTTCTAGGTTAAATTTTATAGAAAACTCAAAAAGTACCAGTCGAAGGACGAAAAAGTACCAAAAAGCCCCCTATTATAGATTCTCATTTACTCTGGGCTCTACATGCTTAAATTCATGTTTCTAGGTTAAATTTTATAGAAAACTCAAAAAATACCAGTCGAAAGACGAAAAAGTTCCAAAAAGTCCCCTTTTATAGATTCTCATTTACTAAGGGCTCTACATGCTTAATTTCATGTTTCTAGGTTAAATTTTATAGAAAACTCAAAAAGTACCAGTCGAAAGACGAAAAAGTACCAAAAAGTCCCCTTTTATAGATTCTCATTTACTAAGGGCTCTACATGCTTAATTTCATGTTTCTAGGTTAAATTTTTTTTTACTTGCTTAATTTCATGTTTCTAGGTTCAATATTATAGAAAATTCAAAAAGTACCTTTTGAAGAACGAAAAAGTACCAAAAAGTCCCCTCTTATAGATTCTCATTTACTCCAGGCTCTATATGCTTAATTTCATGCTTCTAGGATCAATATTATAGAAAATTCAAAAAGTACCTTTTGAAGAACGAAAAAGTACCAAAAAGTCCCCTTTTATAGATTCTCATTTACTAAGGGCTCTACATGCTTAATTTCATGTTTCTAGGTTAAATTTTATAGAAAACTCAAAAAGTACCAGTCGAAGGACGAAAAAGTACCAAAAAGTCCCCTTTTATAGATTCTCATTTACTCCGGGCTCTACATGCTTAATTTCATGTTTCTAGGTTAAATTTTATAGAAAACTCAAAAAGTACCAGTCGAAAGACGAAAAAGTACCAAAAAGTCCCCTTTTATAGATTCTCATTTACTAAGGGCTCTACATGCTTAATTTCATGTTTCTAGGTTAAATTTTATAGAAAATTCAAAACGTACCAGTCGAAGGACGAAAAAGTACCAAAAAGTCCCCTTTTATAGATTCTCATTTACTAAGGGCTCTACATGCTTAATTTCATGTTTCTAGGTTAAATTTTATAGAAAACTCAAAAAGTACCAGTCGAAGGACGAAAAAGTACCAAAAATTCCCCTTTTATAGATTCTCATTTACTCCAGGCTCTACATGCTTAATTTCATGCTTCTAGGATCAATATTATAGAAAATTCAAAAAGTGTTTTTTGAAGAACGAAAAAGTACCAAAAAGTCCCCTTTTATAGATTCTCATTTACTAAGGGCTCTACATGCTTAATTTCATGTTTCTAGGTTAAATTTTACAGAAAACTCAAAAAGTACCAGTCGAAAGACGAAAAAGTACCAAATAGTCCCCTTTTATAGATTCTCATTTACTAAGGGCTCTACATGCTTAATTTTATGTTTCTAGGTTAAATTTTATAGAAAACTCAAAAAGTACCAGTCGAAGGACGAAAAAGTACCAAAAAGTCCCCTTTTATAGATTCTCATTAACTAAGGCCTCCGCATGCTTAATTTCATGTTTCTAGGTTAAATTTTATAGAAAACTCAAAAAGTACCAGTCGAAGGACGAAAAAGTACCAAATAGTCCCCTTTTATAGATTCTCATTTACTAAGGGCTCTACATGCTTAATTTTATGTTTCTAGGTTAAATTTTATAGAAAACTCAAAAAGTACCAGTCGAAGGACGAAAAAGTACCAAAAAGTCCCCTTTTATAGATTCTCATTAACTAAGGCCTCCGCATGCTTAATTTCATGTTTCTAGGTTAAATTTTATAGAAAACTCAAAAAGTACCAGTCGAAGGACGAAAAAGTACCAAAAAGTCCCCTATTATAGATTCTCATTTACTCTGGGCTCTACATGCTTAAATTCATGTTTCTAGGTTAAATTTTATAGAAAACTCAAAAAATACCAGTCGAAAGACGAAAAAGTTCCAAAAAGTCCCCTTTTATAGATTCTCATTTACTCCGGGCTCTACATGCTTAATTTCATGTTTCTAGGTTAAATTTTATAGAGAACTCAAAAAGTACCAGTCGAAAGACGAAAAAGTACCAAAAAGTCCCCTTTTATAGATTCTCATTTACTAAGGGCTCTACATGCTTAATTTCATGTTTCTAGGTTAAATTTTTTTTTACTTGCTTAATTTCATGTTTCTAGGTTCAATATTATAGAAAATTCAAAAAGTACCTTTTGAAGAACGAAAAAGTACCAAAAAGTCCCCTCTTATAGATTCTCATTTACTCCGGGCTCTATATGCTTAATTTCATGCTTCTAGGATCAATATTATAGAAAATTCAAAAAGTACCAGTCGAAGGAGGAAAAAGTACCAAAAAGTCCCCTTTTATAGATTCTCATTTACTCCAGGCTCTACATGCTTAATTTCATGCTTCTAGGATCAATATTATAGAAAATTCAAAAAGTGTTTTTTGAAGAACGAAAAAGTACCAAAAAGTCCCCTTTTATAGGTCCTCACTTAATTCGGGCTCTACATGTTTAATTTCATGTTTCTAGGTTCAATATTATAGAAAATTCAAAAGTACCTTTTGAAGAACAAAAAAGTACCAAAAAGTCCCCTTTTATAGTTTCTCACTTAATCCAGGCTCTACATGCATACTTTTATGTTTCTATTTTCAATATTATAGAAAATTCATAAAGTACCTTTTGAAGAACGAAAAAGTACCAAAAAGTCCCCTTTTATAGATTCTCATTTACTCCAGGCTCTACATGCTTAATTTCATGCTTCTAGGATCAATATTACAGAAAATTCAAAAAGTACCAGTCGAAAGACGAAAAAGTACCAAAAAGTCCCCTTTTATAGATTCTCATTTACTAAGGGCTCTACATGCTTAATTTCATGTTTCTAGGTTAAATTTTATAGAAAACTCAAAAAGTACCAGTCGAAGGACGAAAAAGTACCAAAAAGTCCCCTTTTATAGATTCTCATTTACTAAGGGCTCTACATGCTTAATTTCATGTTTCTAGGTTAAATTTTATAGAAAACTCAAAAAGTACCAGTCGAAAGACGAAAAAGTACCAAATAGTCCCCTTTTATAGATTCTCATTTACTAAGGGCTCTACATGCTTAATTTCATGTTTCTAGGTTAAATTTTATAGAAAACTCAAAAAGTACCAGTCGAAGGACGAAAAAGTACCAAAAAGTCCCCTTTTATAGATTCTCATTTACTAAGGGCTCTACATGCTTAATTTCATGTTTCTAGGTTAAATTTTATAGAAAACTCAAAAAGTACCAGTCGAAAGACGAAAAAGTACCAAAAAGTCCCCTTTTATAGATTCTCATTTACTAAGGGCTCTACATGCTTAATTTCATGTTTCTAGGTTAAATTTTATAGAAAACTCAAAACGTACCAGTCGAAGGACAAAAAAGTACCAAAAAGTCCCCTTTTATAGATTCTCATTTACTAAGGGCTCTACATGCTTAATTTCATGTTTCTAGGTTAAATTTTATAGAAAACTCAAAAAGTACCAGTCGAAGGACGAAAAAGTACCAAAAAGTCCCCTATTATAGATTCTCATTTACTCTGGGCTCTACATGCTTAATTTCATGTTTCTAGGTTAAATTTTATAGAAAACTCAAAAAGTACCAGTCGAAGGACGAAAAAGTACCAAAAAGTCCCCTTTTATAGATTCTCATTTACTAAGGGCTCTACATGCTTAATTTCATGTTTCTAGGTTAAATTTTACAGAAAACTCAAAAAGTACCAGTCGAAAGACGAAAAAGTACCAAAAAGTCCCCTATTATAGATTCTCATTTACTCTGGGCTCTACATGCTTAAATTCATGTTTCTAGGTTAAATTTTATAGAAAACTCAAAAAATACCAGTCGAAAGATGAAAAAGTTCCAAAAAGTCCCCTTTTATAGATTCTCATTTACTCCGGGTTCTACATGCTTAATTTCATGTTTCTAGGTTAAATTTTATAGAAAACTCAAAAAGTATCAGTCGAAAGACGAAAAAGTACCAAAAAGTCCCCTTTTATAGATTCTCATTTACTAAGGGCTCTACATGCTTAATTTCATGTTTCTAGTTTAAATTTCATAGAAAACTCAAAAAGTACCAGTCGAAAGACGAAAAAGTACCAAAAAGTCCCCTTTTATAGATTCTCATTTACTAAGGGCTCTACATGCTTAATTTCATGTTTCTAGGTTAAATTTTATAGAAAACTCAAAAAGTACCAGTCGAAAGACGAAAATGTACCAAATAGTCCCCTTTTATAGATTCTCATTTACTCCGGGCTCTACATGCTTAATTTCATGTTTCTAGGTTAAATTTTATAGAAAACTCAAAAAGTACCAGTCGAAGGACGAAAAAGTACCAAAAAGTCCCCTTTTATAGATTCTCATTTACTCCGGTCTCTACATGTTTAATTTCATGTTTCTAGGTTTAATATTATAGAAAATTCAAAAAGTACCTTTTGAAGAACGAAAAAGTACCAAAAAGTCCCATTTTATAGATTCTCATTTACTCCGAGCTCTACATGCTTAATTTCATGTTTCTAGGTTTAATTTTAAAGAAAACTCAAAAAAGTACCTGTGTAGAACGAAAAAGTAGCGAAAAGTCCCTTTATTATTAATTTCATGTTTCTATTTCAATATCATAGAAAACTCAAAAAGGACCAGTTGGAGAATGAAAAGTACCAAAAAATATCACTTGGTACCGGGATTTCAAATAACACCCCATTAGGATATTTAGTGTTTCTAAATTTAAAAATTTTATCTAAATTGGATCATTGTGGTTGAATAAAATCAAATTTCCCGTTTTTACCCCTTTTGGTACTTTTTTCCTCCCCATTAACGAAATAAAAATTCTATTCCAAAAAGTTGCAACATCGTATTGGGAGCCCGTTATTATGTATTCATATGTATAAGTTAATAAACCAAAAACAATGTTTTATGAAAAAAGTACCAAAAATAGGTACAATTTTAACCCCTTAAACGTCCGAATATCCAAAAAGTACTAAATTCATATTTTTATTTTTTCGTTAAGTTATGAAGGAGTCAAAAATATTTTTTGAATGTGCACTGGTTTAAAAGATACATGGGGTGCGAAAAAAGTACCAAAATACAGTTTTTACCCGTTTATTCCCTAAAGGGGCCGAATTTTAAAAAAGTACCAGACACCTGTCCGTTTATTTTTTAAATGAACGGCGATAAGCTTTAAACTGTTTTTGTATCTTTTCTAGTTTAGGAGATATAAGGTTACCGAATTTACCCGTTTTTACCCTTTTTTTACCCCCTAAACATTCGAATTTCCAAAAATCCCGTCTTAGTGGATCTATTTGGCGGGAGACCAACCTCCTGTGCAAATTTCAGCTCTTTAGCTTCAACCGTTTAGGCTGTGCGATGATGAATCAGTCAGTCAGTCAGTCAGTCAGTAACGTTAGAATTTTATATATATAGATGTGTACATCCTACTTTCAACCCAACCTAATAAAATGGATTCTTTGTAATTTTAAACTATACTCCTTCCTAATGAAATTTTCCATTCTTATTTGACATTATCTATTAAAAGTTACCATAATTCGAAAACTTTCAAATTTATTTTCATTACAGCGAAACATTTACCTGGCGTAATCTTCGTGACAGCATTAAATTCATTAGTATTAACATTACAAACATTAATTTTGGATTTTGTGTAGCCATAAAAAAACGTACTAAGTAAATTTTAATGTAAAATTGCATTTTCTACACTTTTTTTGCAAAAAAAAGGAGAAAATAATAATAAAAGTGTTATTAACAAAACATAACTGTAAATGACACACTTTAATGGACTTTTGTAATACAAAAAAAAGTAGTAACAATTTTACTAACACCACTACCAATACACTTTTTTTCCTTTATATCCTTCTTAATCACTACTGTTGACTCTGTGTTTGGCTGTGTGAGTGTATAAGTATGTGAGTAATCGTAAGTCCTTTTATTATACTTATTTGGCTTCATGCAACTTCAACTAAACTATAAAATTGCTTACACTTACATACATACGTTAAAAATGAGTTTGTATATATATGTTTGTATATTGCATTTACTGTTAGAATAAATAGTATAGTATGCATGCTTGTGTCTGTAAGTATCTGTGTGTATGTTTGCAAGTACTTTTCATTCCCATCAAACTCTATCAATTTTACTGACAAGACACCAATTTGCTCATACTCCAACTCTTATTTCTCTGACTAACAAGAAGAATGCAATGAAACTGAATATTTAGAGAAAAAAGTGTTTGTGTATAAATCGTTTGAGATTGAGTATGAGGGTAAACCGATTAAATGCATTTTATACATTTATGTATGTATAGTTGTATTGTATTGAAAAACAGTTTTAGATGATTTTTAAATTGTATTTTAAAATATAGAGTTTTATGATATTAAAAGTATACGTAATCATAAAATTAAAATATATATAAACACAAGTATTCATCCGGACATCGACACATAATTTTGGTAAGTCGGGATCAAGTCTACATACCCAAGTTTGTAGACTGATCCTATAACTATCACCTTCTAACTGTAGCCCAAAACGGAAGATTGAATTCCTGCTTTATTGAAGTCAAAGTACTTTATGTGAACACCTACCTGGAGATGTAATCAGTAGATCGAAATACGAATCCATTAGAAATTTTTGGGAAATTTAGGCTTTACCGTGAATCAGTCTTTTAACCAATATTTTCTTCACGTACAAAGATCCGATATTCTGCCCTGTGGGCTACCGGTTTTCTTAATACCAGATTATGTGGTTCTTTGTTTCGATCCCATGACAAATCATTCCAAGGAAATGCGGGATATACATTTGATCATCATCAGTTTATAGTCCCAGCAGACTAGAGATACTTCTAGCCCATATTTTTCCCGGGAATGCAATAGCACCCAGATGAGTTCCCCCCGGAGGGACCTTAGTTCTTTGACAGGATGAAATCAGTAACCGACAGGGTTGAATACCTTAGTGAGGAGCTAATCCTATAACTAAAACTTTCTTCGCCTTCTAGCTGTAGCCAAAGACGAAGGAATAAATTCCTGCTGGAACAGGACGAAATAAGTGACTGATGCGGAAACTGAAAATTAAGCACCTCATAGTAGATAGAATCGCACGGTTGTGTTAGTTGCTTATAGTGGTAGTTTACTGCATGCGAACAGCCAAGTAGAGTAAAAGAGACCTCGTTTTGGATAGACCACTCCACTTGTCAGATGTTGTATTGTAGTGTAGTATTAGATCCAGCCTGTAGCCGTGAGGAATCTCAGAAGATCAGATAAGACACCAGACATCACACCGAAGTTGGATATGAAGTAGCTGCCAAGGTAATTGTTTCTCTTAGCGGCTAGAGCTGGGCGTTCATAAGGAAGATGGAAGACTGTTTCTTCCTTTAATCTGTCTTTACAACTGCTACAGTATTCATTGAAGGCGATATCAAGCCAACTCGCATCTCTATCTATCAGACGACAGTTGCCTTCTTTACTCTGTGTTGGATGTTAAGTTTCGTGATAATTTTGGAGTCTAGGATAATTCCGCAGTTCGTTAACCGCGAGAAGTTGAAGTTTGGAATTTTGGTCTTTGTTGTGAATAGTACCAGTATAGTCTTGCTACGATTTACTTCTAGGTCACTGTCTGCGGCCCAGTTATTGCAACAGACTCTTGAATATAATATCTCTAATCATTTCTAGAAATATTCCTGGTAGCAGTATCACAACAGCATGCTCTTAAGTAACCACTTTTATCCCTATTTTATCCAATTCAATAAGAATCGAATTAACAAAATCGAGCCAAATTAGTGGAACGATTACTCCACCCTAGAATGTGCCTCGTTCTACTTTCTATTCTAGATTTCAACATAGTTACTACCAGTAGCTGATATACTTTTCAACGTCTAGATTAGTAAGAGCTTCTGGAATTGCAGAAATATTTAAGTTATTGAAAGCATCTTCTATATCTACGAAAGCTTCCATAGTATACTGTTTAAATTCACGGAATCTATCTGTAACTCTGACAACCTCATATAAAGCGGTCTCTGTAGATCAACTTTTAAGATGGATGTTGACTAGTTGAAAGCCGGCATGAGTCTATTTCTAATATGTGAGTCGATGAGTCTTTCCAGTGTTTTTAGTTGAAAAGATAAAAACTAATTGGATGAAAGACTTCTTTTGTCGGCTTTGAGAATAAAACCTTAACCTTTCTCCAATGACCGAAACATGGTTGAGAGAGGGAGGCAGAGAATGGATATTCTCCGAAGCCAGGTGCAGATATATTACTTTGCACTTTATAAAATCTTTGGCAAAATACCATCCGGTCCTGGTGACTTGAATGGGGAAAATGATATCGTGTCATGGGAGATGATTTTCCTATTGATTCCCGGTAGAGTCTTACTTCAATAGGCATTACCGTAACAGGATCTTTGCAGCCAGGGAAATGAGTACTCAGTAGAACATCAAGAGATTCTGCCAAGTGTCGTCCTTCCTTTTAATAAAAGTTAGACTAGATTGGTCTTTTGCCATAGTCTAGCACTGTCCTTTGATGGTTGAGAGAGAGAGAAAGAGAGAAAGAGCATGAATATTTTATGAAAACAAGGGATGATATGTTCCTTTGCATTTTGTAACATCTTTGGCAAAATACCATCTGGTCGTGGTGTCTGAATATCATTGATTTCCGATAAAGTCCTGCTTTTAATAGCAATTTCCGAGATTTTGCCGATGATTCCGACCAAGTGCCGTCCTTTCTTTTAATGAAGATTGGATTAGATTGGCCTTAAGCAAGAATTTTTCTTGAGAAAAAGGCAGAACGAGAATATTCTATTAAGCCAAGGGATGATATTCCTGACATGAATGGGGAAAAGCTATCAATCGTCCATGAAATTCTGTCATGGAAGATGAGAGTCCTACTTTCAATAGCGATTTCCATAACAGCATGAGGGAAATGAGTATCCAGTAGGGTATCAAGAGATTCGACCATGTATCGTCTTTCCTTTCGATGAAGGTTGGATTAGATTGGCCTAGATTGGATTAGTAGAAGCTTCTTTATGAGGTTCTTTTTGTGCGACTGCTATAGCCTTCGTGATAGTGATTCCTTACGTAGCTTAGATGGCTCCGAATTCCATCAGGGAGGGAAGATTTTCCTTGCATTTGTGATTGGGCAAGAAATTTCGAAAACTCTGCTTAAAAAACTTTTCTCTAGTTCTCCTCATTTTTATATTTTCTTAAGTTTAGGATCCTCTTATACTTAAACCAATCGGTTCTTCTTGGGTTCACATACCGGAAAGATAAATTATCGAGAACGGAGACACATTAGTCTAAGATGGGATAGTGTTAAATAGTAACACTGGAAAAAACTCTTGCAGGAATTTGGTTTACATGGATGGTTCTAAACTGGAAGACAAAATGGATCTGTGGATCCATATTGAAAACTCGGAAACCTAATCACAACAATAGCTTTTAGAGGTATATCTGTGCTATCACGGAAGTTATTAAATGTTTCGGATATGATGGCAACAGAGGTCAACACATTTGCGAAATTATAATATAGATTCTCTATAACGATTTCCCTTGCATATGATGTAGATCCTGAATAGATAAAATCGAGAAAAAGTTTATGACACGAAAAGTTTACAACCGATTTTAACTACCTTATAGCTCTTTAGTTAATTAAATCTAATAAAATGTTTATAATTTTATAGTAAATTTCAATTCTATTTAAACCGCTCTATTCCAAACCTAAAATATAAATGGAAAAACTTGAAACTGATAAAACAATTTCTATTAAATAACACAATTTATTACCCAGAAATTTCATTTTATAACCATTTAATATATATAAAAAATACCTTTATTTTTTTCATTTTATTTATATGTAAATAATTTTTATAGATTCAAATTTTATGTTTTACAATTTATTAAGAATAATATGGTTTCAAAAGAAGAAGCCTGTTGTCTATTTATTTTATTTTCTTTTATTGTATTTGCTTTCCCCAAAAATATGCAAAGAAAAAATTTTGAAACTAATAAAACAAAATCCCTTGCTTTTAATATGGTTGTTGTGGAGGAGGGAGATAAGGTCACAAAAAAGCGGAAATACTATTGAATGACATAAATTTCTCACACCTAAATATAAAATTTTACTCTATGTATATTTTTTATGGCCGAAAGGTTTTCTAGACACCGTTAGACAAATTTGTGTTGGGTGAGTTGTAAATAGTGGTAGTAGTAGTAGTCGCAGAAGTAGACACATAAATAGAAATAAAACTTGAGATACACTTTAATAAATACTACTGATGAAATATTATATAGACTCACACATAGATACAATTCTTTTTAATAGGTATGAATATAGCGTAAGTAATGTTGTGTGTGAATTTTTGTGAGTTGAGGACATAAAATACAGCCGTAAAATTTATAGTTACACTTTAAAACCCAGAAACAATCTATCAATTTTTTCGGAGAGGAAAGGGACGTAGAAGCCTATAATGACGGCTACAAAGTTAAGTTTGTAATAAGAACATATGTATGTACGTATGGGTGAAAGAAAGAGTACAAGAGAGGTCATTGACTTTCGCTGTAAAACTAGAATCTAGAAATCCAAATCACTATATTATTTTGAAGAACATTAAAAGAAAGTTATCCTGACAAATGTCATATAGAACGGGCTATATATGAGAGAATCACTCATAAACACTTTTATAAACGTAACGATGAATATGAGGAGGTAGGTTAGGTTATGGGTTGCTCGAAAGTTAGCGTGTTTACTAGCGACCCATTGTGGTACCCTTGTACATACAATTACCTTATTTTGAGATGTTATACATAAAGGGATAAGTAGTTCCACTACTTAGTTTCATTGACTCATATCATATTCTTCAGGAATCATATTCTTGTGGTCCCCGTGAGAACCAGCTGGTACTTCTATGATAGTCTATGCTCTTGTAAGCCTGGAAAGTCAGATAGAAGTTGTTACACCGAGTCCACCTCCTCCTCATCTAAAAAACTTCTACAATAGCTATAACGTGGGTAACCAATCATACAGTTCTCAGTGATTATACCCCTGAGATGCCTAATCGATTTTTTACTAAAAGACCAAAGAGTTTTAGACCTCTCCTCTGTCAGACTAGACCAAAGCAATTTGGATATTCTACAAGTGATTATATTTGACCACCTGAGCTCCGTCGCACTCACAGCCCATTCATCTATCAATTTCGATAAGGTCATCAAGGAATGTGACCAAGAGTTACGTCTAGGGTTATCAGATACTTCATTTCCCCAGATGCCCTCATGTACTGAGACCCATATCAACTCGACGTGATTTTGTATCAGTTGTGCCAATGATTGAATACATTTGAAAATACATTTCGACTTAGTAACGTTGGAGTTATTTGATTGATGCATATGTCTAGTCCAATTTTCGAAATTCAGATCCCGGATTCTTATCGCGGCTGTATCGTGGGCATCTACCTCTGAATGGAGGACTATGCAAGTATCGGGTAGTCGAAGAGACAACAAAGGGACAGGATCATCGAAGAAAATTACGGAGCCTTTCTTTATGTCTTTTAGGACAGTGTTCGCAAACCAATCATCCCTTGTTGATATTCTGATCTTAAAAGTCTTATAATAATTCGGCTTAGGCACTATGTAGTCCCTTTCTTGCCTCATGACCTTATGGGAATGTAACATAAGGAAGTAAACCTAACCTAAGTAACATCCATCAGAAACTTTGAACGAAAAATTCTGGGGAACTTCGTCTATGAGATTGAGTTTCTGAACATTCCATTATCGTTCGAGTCACTAAAGGTTGCTATAAGGATTCTCTGGGTCCGCGTAGTGTCTGAG
This sequence comes from Lucilia sericata, assembly GCF_015586225.1. NCBI lineage: Eukaryota > Metazoa > Arthropoda > Insecta > Diptera > Calliphoridae > Lucilia > Lucilia sericata. The sequence goes on from NW_023994242.1 coordinate 456,922, forward strand.
GTTAAAACTTAAACCGAAAGAAAACGTTGGTTAAAAGACTGATGCACGTAAAGTCAAAATTTTGAAATAAGTTTGGAGTTGTTGCCGAGACAACAGATTCTCCTCAGAGAAATGACTGTGAAAATGGATCAAGGGTTTACTGACCTCGCCATACCCGTATGCTTTTATGAATGTGTTAGATATTCTCCCTTAAATATGTCGGATGGAAGGGCTGTATTTTGAGTTAAATGTTAAATCTTATTCAAATGTCATCATTGAATTTTCCATCTTTGCCAAGGTTTGTTTACGGATTACCCTATTCATACCAGAATAGGGTAAGTGAGTAAGAATGAAGTCTTGGAGACTGCATTTCGGTCTTTCAATTACGCCTTTAGGTGCTGTTGCAGAATCCATTCCATTCCAGCAGCGTGGTTGAGGATTGTAGTCAAGTAATGCTTCATATAGCATCTGAAGATTTCCAGACAGAAAGCAATGGTACTGCGATAGTCGGAAATTAGATAGCTCGACATTAGGTAACTGAGCTAACTGCTTGTACATGGTCTGGTGTTTGCCATGTGCAAAAATTGTCACTTGAGTGTTTCTTAAGGATCACAAAGAGACGCTGATAGGTCACTCTGAAAGAAATAAACAGTTTGAAGTTTGTAATACGAAAATCAGCCGTACAACCAGGTTCTACTATATTTATCATCTTTTATCATTATTTGTACAACCTTTATGTCATTGGGTCACAGTTTTTAATTTTATACAACCCACTACAATATGACATATAAAAGAGAAACACAAGGAAAATACAACAAAACTTTCCACCAACATCCAACCACCCCCCAAATCAACAAGAAGACAATATATACTATTTACTCCAAACGCCCAAACTGTCCTTTTCTTTAGCTCTCTTACTAGCATTTTTTAACAAAACACTTCCTACTCCCGCTCTCTCCTTCTTCTGTTCAATTTTTGTGTAACAGGCTTTTTTTGTATTTTTGTAAGTGGAATGAATGGTTCGTGTGATAAACGGCCGTAGGCACCTTTTTCCGTATTAAAATTTTGCTACATTTTATATTTTATTGATTTCAATTTTATTTTAATTTAAATTTGCCAACGGCCGTTTTGAAGAAAGTTTTTTTGGCGCTTTTTCTTTTATTTTTTCAATTTAATTTTTTTTTTGTTTTTGTATTCTCTCTATGAGTAAGTGTGTTCGTTCGTTTATTTTGTTTCCTGTTGGAGGAAGAAAAAAAACTTTGTTGTTCTTCTCCTTTTTCCCAATAATTGCTGTGGAAATTGTTTTACAGTTATTGAAGTTTCTATAGTATTATTTAAATTTTTAGTAGTGAATTCAAAGAAATTGTTATTTAACAAACTTACCATCACTGCATTGCGTTTAAAGTCCATAAAGTTTTTCACCTCTGCTGCCAGTTCACGCAAGAGTATGATGCCATCCTTTCGTTTTACCTCGATATCGTTGTCTTTGAAACGCTGCAAGTAGAGAAGACAGACAGACAGACTTATTATAAAACAGTTGAATTTGAAATAATTTAAGTAAATTAGTTTCTTGTTTATTTACTATTTAATTAAAATTACAATTGTCTTGTATTTACTAAAGAAATTAATTATGAAAATTCCATTATGATTATTTGTTAACATTCCAACTTAAAAAATTGCCTTTAAATATGAATCTTTTTTTTTTTTTGTTGGAAAAGTTCTTGAGAACCATAACAAATGTTAATGTTTTGTAGACTAGACAAATTAAATTTAATATTCAATTATTCATTTAAATACAAAGCATTTTAATGTTCAGCTTTAAAAAGGTTATTTATTTAAATAATCTTTAAATTGGTAGGCCATCATTCATAAAGTTATCAACAACTTTCTTTCTTAGAATTTTTAATCGTTTAATGAATACAGTAAATGTGATACAGTGGTAGCTTTTAAGCCCATGCTATCTTGCAAAACTTTTATGCAAATGTCCTATTAAAGAAACTGTACTAAGCACTGGGTACAAACATTTCTAAGGGTTTTCTAAATATTTTAGCAAGTCTAAAAGTATACAGATTTGAGTAGGACTGAAACTACTATGAATACGAACAGGTTTGATATTTGGCGTTAATGTCGGGTTTGGAAGACTGACGACTCTGACATCTTAGCCGGTAATAAGCTTTTATGAGCTCGATGCGTAGGACCTGCTCATGGTAACCTTCAATGCATTAGATGCTGCCAAAGGTCCTTTAGCCCGACATTATAAATCGGCAAAGGTCAAGTAAGACGCTGGTCTCTGAGATTGAAAACATTCAATAAAAGCTAAAATTCTTCAAACGTTCAATTGGAACGCCTAATTACATTCTAGAATGCATCTTACTGGGTGTGATGATATAATCCTGATTAACAGGGGTACGCTTCTTCGAAGTTCAGTTCCTCTTCTCGATTACTTCTGTTAGTTAGTTAGTTAGTTAGTTAGTTAGTTAGTTAGTTAGTTAGTTAGTTAGTTAGTTAGTTAGTTAGTTAGTTAGTTAGTTAGTTAGTTAGTTAGTTAGTTAGTTCGTTAGTTAGTTCGTTAGTTAGTTAGTTAGTTAGTTCGTTTCGTTAGTTAGTTCGTTAGTTCGTTAGTTCGTTATTTGTTGTTAGTTTCGTTCGTTCGTTCGTTCGTTAGTTCGTTTCGTTCGTTCGTTCGTTCGTTCGTTCTTCGTTCGTTCGTTCGTTCGTTCGTTCGTTCGTTCGTTTTCGTTCGTTCGTTCGTTCGTTCGTTCGTTCGTTCGTTCGTTCGTTCGTTCGTTCGTTCGTTCGTTCGTTCGTTCGTTCGTTCGTTCCTTCGTTCGTTCGTTCGTTCGTTCGTTCGTTCGTTCGTTCTTCGTTCGTTCGTTCGTTCGTTAGTTTCGTTCGTTCGTTCGTTCGTTCGTTCGTTCTTTCGTTCGTTCGTTCGTTTCGTTCGTTCGTTCGTTCGTTCGTTCGTTCGTTCGTTCGTTCGTTCGTTCGTTCGTTCGTTCGTTCGTTCGTTCGTTCGTTCGTTCGTTTTCGTTCGTTCGTTCGTTCGTTCGTTCGTTCGTTCGTTCGTTCGTTCGTTCGTTCGTTCGTTCGTTCGTTCGTTCGTTTTCGTTCGTTCGTTCGTTCGTTCGTTCGTTCGTTAGTTCGTTCGTTCGTTCGTTCGTTCGTTCGTTCGTTCGTTGTTCGTTCGTTCGTTCGTTCGTTCGTTCGTTTCGTTCGTTCGTTCGTTCGTTCGTTCGTTTCGTTCGTTCGTTCGTTCGTTCGTTCGTTCGTTCGTTCGTTCGTTCTTCGTTCGTTCGTTCGTTCGTTCGTTCGTTCGTTCGTTCGTTCGTTCGTTCGTTCGTTCGTTCTTCGTTCGTTCGTTCGTTCGTTCGTTCGTTCGTTCGTTCGTTCGTTCGTTCGTTCGTTCGTTCGTTCGTTCGTTCGTTCGTTCGTTCGTTCGTTCGTTCGTTCGTTCGTTCGTTCTTCGTTCGTTCGTTCGTTCGTTCGTTCGTTAGTTCGTTCGTTCGTTCGTTCGTTCGTTTCGTTCGTTCGTTCGTTCGTTCGTTCGTTCGTTCGTTCGTTCGTTCGTTCGTTCGTTCGTTTCGTTCGTTCGTTCGTTCGTTCGTTCGTTCGTTTCGTTCGTTCGTTCGTTCGTTTCGTTCGTTTCGTTCGTTCGTTAGTTCGTTCGTTCGTTCGTTCGTTCGTTCGTTCGTTCGTTCGTTCGTTCGTTCGTTCGTTTCTTCGTTCGTTCGTTCGTTCGTTCGTTGTTTTCTTCGTTTCGTTCGTTCGTTCGTTCGTTCGTTCGTTCGTTCGTTCGTTGTTCTTTTGTTCGTTCGTTCGTTCGTTCGTTCGTTCGTTCGTTCGTTCGTTTTTCGTTCGTTCGTTCGTTCGTTCGTTCGTTCGTTCGTTCGTTCGTTCGTTCTTCGTTCGTTGTTCGTTCGTTCGTTCGTTCGTTCTTCGTTTCGTTCGTTCGTTCGTTCGTTCGTTCGTTCGTTCGTTCGTTCGTTCGTTCTTCGTTCGTTCGTTCGTTCGTTCTTTCGTTCGTTCGTTCGTTCGTTCGTTCGTTCGTTCGTTCGTTTTCGTTCGTTCGTTCGTTCGTTCGTTCGTTCCGTTCGTTCGTTCGTTCGTTCGTTCGTTCGTTCTTTCGTTCGTTCGTTCGTTTCGTTCGTTCGTTCGTTCGTTCGTTCGTTCGTTCGTTCGTTCGTTCGTTTCGTTCGTTCGTTCGTTTTCGTTCGTTTCGTTCGTTCGTTCGTTCGTTCGTTTCGTTCGTTCGTTCGTTCGTTTCGTTCGTTCGTTCGTTCGTTTCGTCGTTCGTTCGTTGTTCGTTCGTTCTTTCGTTCGTTCGTTCGTTCGTTCGTTCGTTCGTTCGTTCTTCGTTCTTTCGTTCGTTTCGTTCGTTCGTTCGTTCGTTCGTTCGTTCGTTCGTTCGTTCGTTCGTTCGTTCGTTCGTTCGTTCGTTCTTCGTTCGTTCGTTCGTTCGTTCGTTCGTTCGTTCGTTCGTTCGTTCGTTCGTTCGTTCGTTCGTTCGTTCGTTCGTTCGTTCGTTCGTTCGTTTCGTTCGTTCGTTCGTTCGTTCGTTCGTTCGTTCGTTCGTTCGTCTTCGTTTTCGTTCGTTCGTTCGTTCGTTCGTTCGTTCGTTCGTTCGTTTAGTTCGTTCGTTAGTTAGTTAGTTGTTGCCCTTATCAATACATCAGGTGGGAATCGACTCACAACCTCCAGTCTAACAGACTACCAAACTAACTTACCGGAGGCCACACTGTTACAAGCTACTTTATCTCTTCTTACAAGCAAACACGAATGAATCTTCTGGACCCTCTCTGTATGTTATAACAACCTGGAAAACCTAACAGAACCTAACATTTCCAACGGCATCTGAGCTACATGCTCAGAGATGGTCAATGTTTCATAATTAGATAAATTCATTATTTATTTCTTACCCTGATCAAGTACTTATCAATAAACCTTCGTAACTTGTTAACAATGTGCGGTTAATAATTTGCAATTATAGAACCTCTCCTTACCCCACCAACATCAAACATATCAGCTTTAACATTCTACTCTCCTACCTATGAGACGACATATTTGAATAGTAGTTGTTGTAATTTTTTTGGCAATTAGTTTTTGTTTTTATTTGTACTCATGCTCGTACTCGTGTATAAACAAAACAATTTCCAGACGGACAAGGTTACATGAAGGTACCCAACCATATTCGTACAAAACGTAGACTCTACCGATTTTAAAATCTATAGAAATGTTTTGTAATCTGCTGGTGTTTGTATGAGTGACTCTGTAGTCGTATGATAGCATCTGAAGTTTGTAGGGGCAAAGAGAGGAGGAATTCAATAGTGAGTATTTTTGGGGTGTAAGTGCATGTGGTTGAATGGCGGGACAACAAATAAAAGCAAATCGTAAATCAACGTAAAGCCATACAACAATGTTTTTTGTGTCTGATGGTTGCTCGGTTTTTTGTTGTTGATGATGGGGAATATTACAACAAATACAAATAATTTACATTGGGAACAGTTTTTTTTTTGTTTGGTTGTTGCTAGAGTGAGGATGTTACTATACTTACTACCACAATTACTAGCATGTACTTGCATAACGTTAGCTGAAATGTAAAGCACTCCAACTTATGTTTTAATTAGTTTTTAGGAGAAATTGTTAGCTTAGTACGGAGGATCTTTATAACAGTATAGATTTTTAATTTTTGTTTATTTAGTTCCATTTGCATTTCTTGTGACGATATATTCACACATTTACTCTTACTATTTTATGAGAGTTTTGACTTGAAAAGTACGAGTATTTAATGTATTGCAAACAAACAAATAAAACATATTTATTTCTTTCTCTCTTGTCTATGCAAATATTTATGTCTGGCCCTGTCATTTAACCAGGACCATGTTCTATAACAAAAAAAATAAATAAAATTCAAAAGTAAATGGATTTTTGTCTCTTTGGGCAAAGACTATCATCTCGTAAATATGGTAACTCGTATGTTCAAATAAAAAAAACGCTTAAAAAGTGTATGCGAGTACACTTGAAAGTTGTAGCGATATCGGTATATGTTTATGTTCCTATGTTTATTGTAGAATTAACCGTAAACTTCAAGCCGGAATATAAAAATCGCAACTTTTCTTTGTGTGTATTTCTATACTACCACAGACTATGGTGCAAATATTAAAACGCATAAATAATTTCATTATTTTAAATTTAAAACACAGTTGTTTTTACAGAAAAATAAAATAAAATACAACAGACACCAGTATACCCAAAAAGTAGTTTTTAAGTAAGTGTTTTGTGGCAACACTTAAAAGCTAAAGCGGATTGTGGTTTAAAAGATGGATAAACTTACCAACGAATGTTTATTTACGTATGTAAATTAAACATTCGCACCCATTTTTTGTTCACATTTAAATTGCAGACATTTCAAAATCTAGACGGCATTTTAATTAAATATAATTTTAATAAATATGTATTTGTTGAATGAAGATAAAAATGCGAAATTGTTGTTTAAGACTTTGCCTTCTGAAGGATTATATCGCTTATAAAACACCGATAGGTTACTCCATTTTCCCTATTGTACTGTAGTCTATTATATAGTACCGATTATATTCCCAACTATAGTGTATTCTGTAGTCCCGACTATAGCCTAATTTATAGTCTAGACTATAGTCTAATCTATAGTCGGGACTATAGATTAGTCCTAGTTCAGTTCTAGTTCAGTTCTAGTTCAGTTCTAGTTCAGTTCTAGTTCAGTTCTAGTTCAGTTCTAGTTCAGTTCTAGTTCAGTTCTAGTTCAGTTCTAGTTCAGTTCTAGTTCAGTTCTAGTTCAGTTCTAGTTCAGTTCTAGTTCAGTTCTAGTTCAGTTCTAGTTCAGTTCTAGTTCAGTTCTAGTTCAGTTCTAGTTCAGTTCTAGTTCAGTTCTAGTTCAGTTCTAGTTCAGTTCTAGTTCAGTTCTAGTTCAGTTCTAGTTCAGTTCTAGTTCAGTTCTAGTTCAGTTCTAGATCAGTTCTAGTTCAGTTCTAGTTCAGTTCTAGTTCAGTTCAGTTCTAGTTCAGTTCTAGTTCAGTTCTAGTTCAGTTCTAGTTCAGTTCTAGTTCAGTTCTAGTTCAGTTCTAGTTCAGTTCTAGTTCAGTTCTAGTTCAGTTCTAGTTCAGTTCTAGTTCAGTTCTAGTTCAGTTCTAGTTCAGTTCTAGTTCAGTTCTAGTTCAGTTCTAGTTCAGTTCTAGTTCAGTTCTAGTTCAGTTCTAGTTCAGTTCTAGTTCAGTTCTAGTTCAGTTCTAGTTCAGTTCTAGTTCAGTTCTAGTTCAGTTCTAGTTCAGTTCTAGTTCAGTTCTAGTTCAGTTCTAGTTCAGTTCTAGTTCAGTTCTAGTTCAGTTCTAGTTCAGTTCTAGTTCAGTTCTAGTTCAGTTCTAGTTCAGTTCTAGTTCAGTTCTAGTTCAGTTCTAGTTCAGTTCTAGTTCAGTTCTAGTTCAGTTCTAGTTCAGTTCTAGTTCAGTTCTAGTTCAGTTCTAGTTCAGTTCTAGTTCAGTTCTAGTTCAGTTCTAGTTCAGTTCTAGTTCAGTTCTAGTTCAGTTCTAGTTCAGTTCTAGTTCAGTTCTAGTTCAGTTCTAGTTCAGTTCTAGTTCAGTTCTAGTTCAGTTCTAGTTCAGTTCTAGTTCAGTTCTAGTTCAGTTCTAGTTCAGTCTAGTTCAGCTCTAGTTCAGTTCTAATTCAGTTCTAGTTCAGTTTTTGTTCAGTTCTAGTTCACTAAGACATTTCTCAGTTCATTTATACAGATAGGTATATGAAGAGATATCAAAAACCTTAAAACATTTTGTCTGCTTGCAAATTTCGACGCAACGGTAAATTAATAAAATGGCAAAATAAAATAAACAAGAAAATGATTAAAGACTTAAATTGTCTATACGAGTTTTCCTCTTCATATTTATTTTCTTTTTAGTGGGTTGCTGTGCCATTTTTGAAACATGTTCTTAAACAAGGGATTTTATGGAATCCATGAGCAACAAAACGTTCAAAAAAACTCCTTATTCCTTTCAATTTTTTGTTGTCCTTGTTATTTCTACTAGTTAGTGTTTTTGTTGCTGTTGGTTTTAAATAAAAGTATGCAAGTGGTTTATGTGTAACATCAGTATTAGCATCAGCAACATTTTTGACGTTGTCTTCTTTTGTTTTTTGTGCCCCATACAAGGAAACATGAACGTGCTAGGAATTTTATTAATTTTTCTCTCATAGATTTCCATTCAATACGGCACACAACCAACCCAAGAAATAAACGAACCTACTCCATACATAGAAAAGAAATAAAAGATAGATGGATAAATAAATGAACGAAGGAAGGAACGTTGAAACGTACAGACAGAACGCAAGGGAACGAACATCATTTTAACAAACTCATGCTGAACTCAAAATCGTGCCGGTGCTATATTGCGTTTTAGTGTCGTTGATTTTTTTCCTGGTATAGTCTTTCCCGCTTCTCTCTTTTCTTTTGGAGGTGTATGTAGGCACAAATTCTTCATGTATTTTATTATACTTGTAGTTTTATATAGAAATTATAGAAGAACTTCCTATAACATAACTGTTAGTTGCTAAGAAATTGTATTTATGTGTAAATGTTTGTTTGGAAAACCCGCGTGTGTTAGAGAAGTGTGTTGAAATAGATTTGATCTGAGAAAATACTTGTAATTTTTTCTATAAGCAACTAAGCATTTTCAAGAAAGATCCCTCTTTGAAATAGATAGTTAAAATGAAAGCAAAATAATTAAGGTGCCTCGAATACTTAATATTTCATTTATTTAGAGAAAGCTTAGTAAACTGGATTATTTTTTAAATTGAGGTTAAAGAAATCTTTGTTTCACTTCTGGTTAAGTTTAGTTTAAGTTCAGTTCTAGTTTAGTCCTAGTTCAGTTCTAGATCAGTTCTAGTTCAGTTCTAGTTCAGTTCTAGTTCAGTTCTAGTTCAGTTCTAGTTCAGTTCTAGTTCAGTTCTAGTTCAGTTCTAGTTCAGTTCTAGTTCAGTTCTAGTTCAGTTCTAGTTCAGTTCTAGTTCAGTTCTAGTTCAGTTCTAGTTCAGTTCTAGTTCAGTTCTAGTTCAGTTCTAGTTCAGTTCTAGTTCAGTTCTAGTTCAGTTCTAGTTCAGTTCTAGTTCAGTTCTAGTTCAGTTCTAGTTCAGTTCTAGTTCAGTTCTAGTTCAGTTCTAGTTCAGTTCTAGTTCAGTTCTAGTTCAGTTCTAGTTCAGTTCTAGTTCAGTTCTAGTTCAGTTCTAGTTCAGTTCTAGTTCAGTTCTAGTTCAGTTCTAGTTCAGTTCTAGTTCAGTTCTAGTTCAGTTCTAGTTCAGTTCTAGTTCAGTTCTAGTTCAGTTCTAGTTCAGTTCTAGTTCAGTTCTAGTTCAGTTCTAGTTCAGTTCTAGTTCAGTTCTAGTTCAGTTCTAGTTCAGTTCTAGTTCAGTTCTAGTTCAGTTCTAGTTCAGTTCTAGTTCAGTTCTAGTTCAGTTCTAGTTCAGTTCTAGTTCAGTTCTAGTTCAGTTCTAGTTCAGTTCTAGTTCAGTTCTAGTTCAGTTCTAGTTCAGTTCTAGTTCAGTTCTAGTTCAGTTCTAGTTCAGTTCTAGTTCAGTTCTAGTTCAGTTCTAGTTCAGTTCTAGTTCAGTTCTAGTTCAGTTCTAGTTCTAGTTCAGTTCTAGTTCAGTTCTAGTTCAGTTCAGTTCTAGTTCAGTTCTAGTTCAGTTCTAGTTCAGTTCTAGTTCAGTTCTAGTTCAGTTCTAGTTCTGTTCAGTTCTAGTTCAGTTCTAGTTCAGTTCTAGGTGAGTTCTGGTTAAGGTTTAGTTCAGTTTTATTGAATTTTATCTGAATAAATTAATTGAACATTCTAGACTTCTACTATTTCTGTTTTCAAAGGCGTATGAATAATTTGTTGAAAATTAAATATTAAGTATACGTCACCTGGCTGTTACTGACCATTATTTCAGGACAATATTTTTCATGTACATACATTGCATTGAAAGAGACAGGCGGACTATGTTTATCTACATTGGTGAATATACGACCAATATAACGGTTACAAATGGAATGTCAAAATCAAAACTTTCACTGCGACAACACTGGTCTTTAGCACAAATATTATTTATTATACGCAGTGATGTACTTACAGGCAAACATTGTAGTTAGACAATTAAAATTAATTAAATACTACATAAAAATTTATTGATTTTAAAATTCCCAATTATAATATTGATATTAAAAGCTATTATAAACTTTGTAAGACTAACTGTAAATAAAGTTAATAAATAAATTTAAGTATTTTCCTTACGACATACTTTGAATACCGTCAAAGCTCCACATTAACGACCTTCTAACAAAGTTTAATGTATAAATTAAAGCACAATAACCTGGCAACTTTATAGAAAAAACATCATTGTATGTATATAAAACAATACAGAACTCATACGTTAGAGTTTTAAAATGTTTTTTTGCAAACGTACGTAGTAGCTGCTACATAAAAGAAGTAAAAAAAATGGAAATAAATAAATATGGAACAGCTCATTACTTTTCCTGCATACTAAATACTTTATACATTTTATGTTTTTTATTAAAAACAAATACAATATTTCTTATAGTCGTTACTAAAACCAAAACAACAAAAAAACCTAACAAACGCTTACATACAGACTAATATATTGCACATATACAAAGGATGAAGCAAAAAAGTGTACAACAGGAAACAGGAACATGTTCTTTTAAATGGTGCCACATTTATTATTTCATTTGTTTTACATGTTACACTCATATTATTACAACATACTCTTGTTGTTCTTTTACTTTTTCTCTTATACTTGTACCTCCCAGTTTCATTTCTATCTTCTTCTTCGATTGCTTTTGTTTTTTTTTTTTTTTGTTTTTTTTTTTTTTGTTTCTCTACTTCATCTTTGTTCTTTTTACAGAGTTTTCCTTGAAATGTTTAAATGTATGTGGTTTTTTCATACACATTCACATAAACAGGATGTGGTTTATTCACTTGTACACACATAAATATAATTATATGTATGAATGTGAGAGTTTGTGTGTATAAATATGTGAGTAATTTTTTGTAAAAACAAACATTATTGAAGGACAACTGTCAAATGAAAAATTGTGTCAGTCGAAGCGTGAACAACAATAAATAAACTCCTGTACATTTCCTTCTACTTATTTTTATATGTATTGGAATGCAAAGACTAATTTATGTATTCACACATAAACACACATAAGCAAAGGTATTCAGAAGAATGAAGTCAGTAAATCGTACTTTCAATTTCATACACAAATTCCTTTCAATCGGAAAAAAAAGAAGTAAAATATGATCCATGGCTAAAAATTTATGGCTAAAAATTTGTCCTGAGGATCTGCGTCGATCATGTTTCATTCTCATGATATTTACCAAACTTCAAATGACATCGTTGATAAAACTAGCGAAGTTCTTCAAGTGATCGCCTACCTCGACCGAATTTGATCTTTTCCAAATTCAGCATAAACTAGACACCTCTCACCACCTCCCTTTTGTGACTTGCTAGGAACTGGTAGGTGGCAATCTTTACCGGACCATACGAAACACACTTCCCTCTCATGAATCTCATAAAAGACACGAAGTCCTGTGTTGCACATAATTAAGAGTTTACACTCTGTCCAATAATGAGAGGACGCGGGAACAGTCAAGTAGAGTCGAAGGCACTCCATTTTGACAGAGTCACTCCAATCGTCAGATGTAGTATTATATATTGCTGGATCTAACCAGCCTATAGCTGAGAGAAATCTCAGGAGATCGAAAAGTTTAGACCGAGATATCTCGACAAGGTTGTATATGAAGTAATTGCTAAGGAATTTGTTTTTCTTGACTGCTAGAATGTCGAATTGCTTTACGTGAGTACCTGGACTGAAGCCCTATCCTACTGGGGCACAACCACTAGGTGAAAACAATGGGTCTACCAGAGCCCCCTTGCTCAACCTGTCACAAAGCCGTGGCTGGTAGAGCAAGAGTTACAAATTCAAAGACATGCTTCTGGATATGTCTTCATCCTTTATCAGGATAGAGGACTATCTAAACTCCTAAATACCTTTCTATGGGTAGGGCTCTACCCGCGATTTAAACCAATGCAACAACGTTACTCCGCCAAGGGCCTCACCAACAACCAGGCCGGAAAAGATGTTTATGGGCCCCTAGATACAGTGGTACCAGATTATAGACTCTGGTCCGCCTTCCTAGACAAAAGACCCGTGATTGGTAATACCATACAACACATTCATACAACAACAACAATCACATTCATAAAACAACAAACAAACATATCTATTATCATATCAAACATCCCATTAACACTCACTCAACACAAACTTTATTTCCTCCAAACTCAAACCATTCAACAATCGAGCGACCTCGATTCAGGTTCAGATGTGGAGCTCCCGCAAATATCTTCATTAGAAGATTATTTCTGCATTTTCAACTGTCAGCTGCTAAAGTATTTTTTATTCCATCTATTTTGAGCCATTTGAATAATATCTAAGGATATTACGTTTAAAAAAACCTAAAGGAGTTGCTACTAAAATGGTGTTAGAGATTCCCAGAGCAGATCCCGTTCTGGCTAGCTCATCTGCCTGTTTATTTCCATAAACAGGCATTAGTTACCCAGATACTACTCATTACATCAAGATGGGTTAGTGCAGGCAAGGATGACCATTATATGAAGATCTAAGAGTAAAATATACTGAAGAACTAGTTCTTAGAGCAACTGTTATTCCAATGAATGCTGATCTGTAAGTGCTTCATTCGAGAGAACCATATGTAAAAATAAGACGTACTATAGCCATGTACATCCATTTAACTATATTGGAACTAAGTCCCCATATCATTGTGAACATCTTAAGAATGAATTATTAAACTCAACACATACATACATATATGCTTTAATCTCCTACCTAGCAAAAACATAGCAATGACTTTCTAATTACTCAACAACTTATTTTTCATTGACAACAACATACAATCTACATTACTTAGATGTAGTCTAGTAACTGCTTACATATAACTATGTATATACCTAAGTACTTACACTTAGCCTAGCCTTTACTAGCCTTTACTTTTTGTTTACGACTTTCGTTTTTCACTCAAGCGAAAGAATATTAATTCTTTTGTGAAAACTAATAGTAATTTTCAGAAACAAAACTACTTACTTAACTCCTTATTTGCAGGCGAACATAGTAATTACTTATATAACACCCTATTTGTAAGCGAGCTCAATGAATTCAAATGCTATTGTGTAAGCATTTTAACCGCTTACTTTTCAAGTTTTTGCTGGGTAATTTTAATTTTTATAAATTCATCTCACATAGTATTTCCTTGAAACATGGTAGGACAAAACAAAAACTATATAGCACTTTATTTAGCTACAACAAAAATACAAATATGTCACATGTTTTGCGATTTTTTTTTTGTGGCATCAAATTACGAACTATAAGTATTTATATATGACTTGTTAACACACTCACTTCTATTTTAATCTTGAATTAGAAAAGAAAAACAGCATCAGAAGAAATATATAATTTTTCAACGCAAAGTTTATTTCTTCAAAAACAAAAATTTTACACACATTCAATGACATTTAGAGACGTTTATGAGAAATTGAATAAAGTTTTTCTTTCGGGCGGGTTTGTCTTGAATGCAATATGCGAAAAATGGATTATTTTTATATATAAGCATTTCTTAACCCCAAGTTTATAATAAGACAGACCAACAAATGTTTAAGGCAGAGACCAGGTTTTTGAGATGTCGTGTGCGAAAAACTGATAACCCCCGTTTTTGACCACATTTTTGACCTTACTGAAGTAGGTAGACATCTTCATGTTTGAAATCCGTTATGTTATCTGAAAGTCCAATCTGTTGACTTTAAAATAAAGGTTTAATCTCCGTCATAACTCTATACTTCTTCGAAATATCTTAACTTAAAGCTTGGAAAAGAATTTGAACCCCAACATTAGCAAACATAACCTTAAAAACTTGTATAAAACTAGTTATAACGGTGAACATTTTTGAATTGAAACCAGTATTTAAAACCTGTTTCAGAATCGTTTAAATAAAACGGAATGTTACTGTGGAACTAGTTCCGAATATAAGAATTTTGCATGAAAAAGCCTAAATATTGAATATATAAGTTTTGCAAGACGTCAGTCGCGAGTAAAAGAACTAAATTATTTAACAAAATTTAAAACAAATTTCAACACACTTTCACATAATTTTCTTTTAATTAACATAAATGTGTTGTGTTCATTACGAAACAAATGAGATCTGGAACCCTATTTAAACAAATACTACCATCCCTGCAGTGCGGAGTGACTATGCCTACAACTTAGGGTTATTAGGTTTAATATCAAACAAACTAATGCAGGGAGCTAATATATCGCTCTGTGTCCATGGCTGATATAAAGTGATTTCTTTCTATATCTTTTTTTCCAACTCTCCAGATTACTTGAAGGCATTAAAGTGACTATTGTCTTCTTTATACATTAACATTTGGGAAACAAGTAGTAAAAGAGGTTCACTTTAACCCTTACCAAACTGCTGGCTTATTATACAAACAAAAATTGTGTAAATGTATTTGTTTGTCTTTTACCTATATCAATCATTTCCGCTTTGTGTTTGAGAAAAAAAAACAACAATTTTAATTGCTACTCAACCTACAATTTACAACAACAGCAACAACAACAACATAACTGAAACGAATAAAAGTAATAAGAAGAGGAAGGCAAAAAAAAAAAGAAATTTACAAATCTAAGCTTTCAAAAACTGTCATCGTTAAAACATAAAATTATTATTTTTTTCTCTCTCACACATACACGCACACAAAATCATTCGCTGTTGCTCTATAACAAATAATATATGAACCACCCATTCCACCCCCTTTGCTGTAGCGCGTTTGTATAATTTTTAATTACATGTAATTAATTGTGACAAGTGACATTTCTGTCAGATTGACTGTTACATTTTTCAAACATGCGTAAGTGTATGTGTATTTGCAATTGTGTGTATATGTATGTCGTCTGTGTTAATTTGGTTGGCAGGATTTTATGCTGCTGCTGCTGCTCCTGAATGAATTTTACAATTTGTGTCAAATATTTTTTTATAATTTTCTTTTTTTTTGCATTTTTTCCTCCACAGCTGCAAGTCAACCCAATTAAATGAATGATGAATTGTGAAATGTTCGATAATTTTGAAATAGTTTTAAATGTTAGCAAAAATTATTGTTTAAATAAGGCATAAAAGGAAATATGAATTAAATTATTTTAAGTTATTTTGTACAAAAAAAATCTTTCAACTTTAAAAAAAACTTTAAGATATAAAAATTGGAAAAGTGAAAATGTGTAAATATTGCTGCATAACATTTGTCTAGTCCATAGTCTAGTCTATAGTCTAGTCCATAGTCTAGTCTATAGTCTAGTCTACAGTCTAGTCTATAGTCTAGTCTATAGTCTAGTCTATAGTCTAGTCTACAGTCTAGTCTATAGTCTAGTCTATAGTCTTGTCTATAGTCTTGTCTATAGTCTAGTCTATAGTCTAGTCTATAGTCTAGTCTATAGTCTAGTCTATAGTCTAGTCTATAGTCTAGTCTATAGTCTAGTCTATAGTCTAGTCTATAGTCTAGTCTATAGTCTAGTCTATAGTCTAGTCTATAGTCTAGTCTATAGTCTAGTCTATAGTCTAGTCTATAGTCTAGTCTATAGTCTAGTCTATAGTCTAGTCTATAGTCTAGTCTATAGTCTAGTCTATAGTCTAGTCTATAGTCTAGTCTATAGTCTAGTCTATAGTCTAGTCTATAGTCTAGTCTATAGTCTAGTCTATAGTCTAGTCTATAGTCTAGTCTATAGTCTAGTCTATAGTCTAGTCTATAGTCTAGTCTATAGTCTAGTCTATAGTCTAGTCTATAGTCTAGTCTATAGTCTAGTCTATAGTCTAGTCTATAGTCTAGTCTATAGCCTAGTCTATAGTCTAGTCTATAGTCTAGTCTATAGTCTAGTCTATAGTCTAGTCTATAGTCTAGTCTATAGTCTAGTCTATAGTCTAGTCTATAGTCTAGTCTATAGTCTAGTCTATAGTCTAGTCTGTAGTCTAGTCTATAGTCTAGTTTATAGTCTAGTCTATAGTCTAGTCTAGTCTAGTCTATAGTCTAGTTCTAGTCTAGTCTATAGTCTTTAGTCATCATCGTCTAGTTCTATAGTCTTAGGTCTATCGTCTAGTCTATAGTCTAGTCTATAGCTAGTATCGTTCTGTCTATAGTCTAGTTATAGTCTATTCTATATCTAAGTCTATAGTATAGTCTATAGTCTGTCTCTAGTCTAGTCCTATAGTCTAGTCTATAGTCTAGTCTATAGTCTAGTCTATAGTCTCGTCTAAGCTAGGTCATAGTGCTATAGTCTAGTTCATAGTCATAGTCTATAAGTCTAGTCTATAGTCTAGTCTATAGTCTAGTCTATAGGTCTAGTCTATAGTCTAGTCTATGCCTAGTCTATAGTCTAGTCTATAGTCTAGTCCTATAGTCTAGTCTATAGTCTAGTCTATAGTCTAGTCTATAGTATAGTCTATAGTCTAGTCTATAGTCTGTCTATAGTCTAGTTCTATATTCTAGGTCTGTCGTCTAGTCTATAGTTCTAGTTTATAGTCTAGTCTATAGTCTTAGTCTATAGTCTAGTCTATAGTCTAGTCTATAGTCTAGTCTATAGTCTAGTCTCTAGTCTAGGTCTATAGTCTAGTCTATAGTCTAGTCTATAGTCTAGTCTATAGTCTAGTCTACAGTCTAGTCTATAGTCTAGTCTATAGTCTGTCTATAGTCTTGTCTATAGTCTAGTCTATAGTCTACTCTATAGTCTAGTCTATAGTCTAGTCTATAGTCTAGTCTATAGTCTAGTCTATAGTCTAGTCTATAGTCTAGTCTATAGCCTAGTCTATAGTCTAGTCTATAGTCTAGTCTATAGTCTAGTCTATAGTCTAGTCTATAGTCTAGTCTATAGTCTAGTCTATAGTCTAGTCTATAGTCTAGTCTATAGTCTAGTCTATAGTCTAGTCTATAGTCTAGTCTATAGTCTAGTCTATAGTCTAGTCTATAGTCTAGTCTATAGTCTAGTCTATAGTCTAGTCTATAGTCTAGTCTATAGTCTAGTCTATAGTCTAGTCTATAGTCTAGTCTATAGTCTAGTCTATAGTCTAGTCTATAGTCTAGTCTATAGTCTAGTCTATAGTCTAGTCTATAGTCTAGTCTATAGTCTAGTCTATAGTCTAGTCTATAGTCTAGTCTATAGTCTAGTCTGTAGTCTAGTCTATAGTCTAGTCTATAGTCTAGTCTATAGTCTAGTCTATAGTCTAGTCTATAGTCTAGTCTATAGTCTAGTCTATAGTCTAGTCTATAGTCTAGTCTATAGTCTAGTCTATAGTCTAGTCTATAGTCTAGTCTATAGTCTAGTCTATAGTCTAGTATAGTCTAGTCTATAGTCTAGTCTATAGTCTAGTCTATAGTCTAGTCTATAGTCTAGTCTATAGTCTAGTCTATAGTCTAGTCTATAGTCTAGTCTATAGTCTAGTCTATAGTCTAGTCTAGTCTAGTCTAGTCTAGTCTATAGTCTAGTCTATAGTCTAGTCTATAGTCTAGTCTATAGTCTAGTCTATAGTCTAGTCTATAGTCTAGTCTATAGTCTAGTCTATAGTCTAGTCTATAGTCTATAGTCAGTATAGTCTAGTCTATAGTCTAGTCTATAGTCTAGTCTATAGTCTAGTCTATAGTCTAGTCTATAGTCTAGTCTATAGTCTAGTCTATAGTCTAGTCTATAGTCTAGTCTATAGTCTAGTCTATAGTCTAGTCTATAGTCTAGTCTATAGTCTAGTCTATAGTCTAGTCTATAGTCTAGTCTATAGTCTAGTCTATAGTCTAGTCTATAGTCTAGTCTATAGTAGTCTAGTCTAGTCTATAGTCTAGTCTATAGTCTAGTCTATAGTCTAGTCTATAGTCTAGTCTATAGTCTAGTCTATAGTCTAGTCTATAGTCTAGTCTATAGTCTAGTCTATAGTCTAGTCTATAGTCTAGTCTATAGTCTAGTCTATAGTCTAGTCTATAGTCTAGTCTATAGTCTAGTCTATAGTCTAGTCTATAGTCTAGTCTATAGTCTAGTCTATAGTCTAGTCTATAGTCAAGTCTATAGTTTAGTCTATAGTCTAGTCTATTGTCTAGTCTATAGTTTAGTCTATAGTCTAGTCTATAGTCTAGTCTATAGTCTAGTCTATAGTTTAGTCTATAGTCTAGTCTATAGTTTAGTCTATAGTCTAGTCTATAGTCTAGTCTATAGTCTATTCTATAGTCTAGTTCAAGTTGCCCATTGTGCATTGTAAAATTGAAAACTGTTTAAAGAAATAAGGTTTTTTTCTATTTCATTCATTTAAATTGCAATATCCTTCATCAAAACTAATGCATATTATACTTGACGCATGTATGAATATGTATGTGTATGTATGACTAGACTATAGTCTATAGTCTAGTCTACGGTATAGTCTATAGTCTAGTCTATTGTCTAGTCTATAGTCTAGTCTATAATCTAGTCTATAGTCTAGTCTATAGTTTATTCTATAGTCTAGTCTATAGTTTAGTCTATAGTCTAGTCTATAGTCTAGTCTATAGTCTAGTCTATAGTTTATTCTATAGTCTAGTCTATAGTCTAGTCTATAGTCTAGTCTATAGTCTAGTCTATAGTCTAGTCTATAGTCTAGTCTATAGTCTAGTCTATAGTCTAGTCTATAGTCTAGTCTATAGTCTAGTCTATAGTCTAGTCTATAGTCTAGTCTATAGTCTAGTCTATAGTCTAGTCTATAGTCTAGTCTATAGTCTAGTCTATAGTCTAGTCTAGTCTATAGTCTAGTCTATAGTCTAGTCTATAGTCTAGTCTATAGTCTAGTCTATAGTCTAGTCTATAGTCTAGTCTATAGTCTAGTCTATAGTCTAGTCTATAGTCTAGTCTATAGTCTAGTCTATAGTTCTAGTCTATAGTCTAGTCTATAGTCTAGTCTATAGTCTAGTCTATAGTCTAGTCTATAGTCTGTCTATAGTCTAGTCTATAGTCTAGTCTATAGTCTAGTCTATAGTCTAGTCTATAGTCTAGTCTATAGTCTAGTCTATAGTCTAGTCTATAGTCTAGTCTATAGTCTAGTCTATAGTCTAGTCTATAGTCTAGTCTATAGTCTAGTCTATAGTCTAGTCTATAGTCTAGTCTATAGTCTAGTCTATAGTCTAGTCTATAGTCTAGTCTATAGTCTAGTCTATAGTCTAGTCTATAGTCTAGTCTATAGTCTAGTCTATAGTCTAGTCTATAGTCTAGTCTATAGTCTAGTCTATAGTCTAGTCTATAGTCTAGTCTATAGTCTAGTCTATAGTCTAGTCTATAGTCTAGTCTAGTCTAGTCTAGTCTATAGTCTAGTCTATAGTCTAGTCTATAGTCTAGTCTATAGTCTAGTCTAGTCTATAGTCTAGTCTATAGTCTAGTCTATAGTCTAGTCTATAGTCTAGTCTATAGTCTAGTCTATAGTCTAGTCTAGTCTATAGTCTAGTCTATAGTCTAGTCTATAGTCTAGTCTATAGTCTAGTCTATAGTCTAGTCTAGTCTATAGTCTAGTCTATAGTCTAGTCTATAGTCTGGTCTATAGTCTAGTCTATAGTCTAGTCTATAGTCTAGTCTATAGTCTAGTCTATAGTCTAGTCTATAGTATAGTCTATAGTCTAGTCTATAGTCTAGTCTATAGTCTAGTCTATAGTCTAGTCTATAGTCTAGTCTATAGTCTAGTCTATAGTCTAGTCTATAGTCTAGTCTATAGTCTAGTCTATAGTCTAGTCTATAGTCTAGTCTATAGTCTAGTCTATAGTCTAGTCTATAGTCTAGTCTATAGTCTAGTCTATAGTCTAGTCTATAGTCTAGTCTATAGTCTAGTCTATAGTCTAGTCTATAGTCTAGTCTATAGTCTAGTCTATAGTCTAGTCTATAGTCTAGCCTATAGTCTAGTCTATAGTCTAGTCTATAGTCTAGTCTATAGTCTAGTCTATAGTCTAGTCTATAGTCTAGTCTATAGTCTAGTCTATAGTCTAGTCTATAGTCTAGTCTATAGTCTAGTCTATAGTCTAGTCTATAGTCTTGTCTGTAGTCTAGTCTATAGTCTAGTCTATAGTCTAGTCTATAGTCTAGTCTATAGTCTAGTCTATAGTCTAGTCTATAGTCTATTCTATAGTCTAGTCTATAGTCTAGTCTATAGTCTTGTCTGTAGTCTAGTTAGTCTAGTCTATAGTCTAGTCTATGTCTAGTCTATAGTCTAGTCTATAGTCTATTCTATAGTCTAGTCTATAGTCTAGTCTATAGTCTTGTCTGTAGTCTAGTCTAGTCTATAGTCTAGTCTATAGTCAAGTCTATAGTCTATTCTATAGTCTAGTCTATAGTCTAGTCTATAGTCTTGTCTGTAGTCTAGTCTATAGTCTTGTCTGTAGTCTAGTCTAGTCTATAGTCTAGTCTATGGTCTAGTCTATAGTCTAGTCTATAGTCTATTCTATAGTCTAGTCTATAGTCTAGTCTATAGTCTTGTCTGTAGTCTAGTCTAGTCTATAGTCTAGTCTATAGTCTAGTCTAGTCTATAGTCTAGTCTATAGTCTAGTCTATAGTCTAGTCTATAGTCTAGTCTATAGTCTAGTCTATAGTCTAGTCTATAGTCTATTCTATAGTCTAGTCTATAGTCTAGTCTATAGTCTTGTCTGTAGTCTAGTCTAGTCTATAGTCTAGTCTATAGTCAAGTCTATAGTCTAGTCTATAGTCTAGTCTATAGTCTAGTCTATAGTCTAGTCTATAGTCTAGTCTGTAGTCTAGTCTATAGTCTAGTCTATAGTCTAGTCTATAGTCTAGTCTATTGTCTAGTCTATAGTCTAGTCTATAGTCTAGTCTATAGTTTATTCTATAGTCCAGTCTATAGTCTATTCTATAGTCTAGTTCAAGTTGCCCATTGTGCATTGTAAAATTAAAAACTATTTAAAGAAATAAAGTCTTTTTTTTTCTATTTCATTCATTTTAAATTGCAATCTCCTTCATCAAAACTAATGCATATTATACTTGACGCATGTATGAATATGTATGTAAGTTGTGGTACTATAGTGTATTCCAACAGTTTTAGAAGGATCTGGCTAACCATTTTGTTATCTAGAATATATGTGTATATATTTTTTTTAATGATTTGACTCCAATAAGCTCTCTGTATTAAAGAGAAATAGTCAGTCGTCAGTAATCTAAAGAAAATTTTCCTTAGGAAGTAATTGACATATGGGAAGTAATCAATTATCAATTGACTTACTCCTAGGTCGAGTAGGATTTTGTGTTTAGAAACAGCCCTCAGTCGCAAACTGCAGGGAAATGGGGATATTTTAGAATGTGTTTGTGTATCTGTTATAATATTTAATATCAAGTTTTTCGATTGCATTTTACAAATCCCTATATTGTAACTAATGTTGGTGCTGTTTTTTTTTTTCTCAACAATTGTTGTTATTGCAAGGATTGTTCTTTGCATTTGCTCTAGAGACGCAAAAAAGGAAGAATATTTTTAGTATGTATAAGTATAAGCGAATGTTTATGTATTGGGAAGTTTGTATGTATGTGTAAATTTGTATGTAAGGACACAAAGTATAGTTTTAACATGAAACTCAACAAAGTTCATATTATGTCATATACATACACACACACACACATACTTATAATTCAGCACATATGTATAATTACATACATACACGTATACCCTGCAGTAGTGGGCTGCTATTGCAAACTAGTAATTTTATCTAACAGTTGGGCTAAGACTAAGGAAATCTCTGTGATAGATTACTTCTTATGAGTTTATGATTCAGTGCAGACAAAACAAAACATTATTGACTACTCTCCACATTACTTGGGGACACTAAAGTGGAGTTCCTTTCTGTAAAATCAAGATTAAATACATAAATTTGAATACTATTGGTTAAAAGCGCTACTTTGTCTCCTTGTAAAACTACCAGACTTATACTCCAAGGAAAATATATAAGAATTTCCAGGAAATTGTTTCGATATAATTTTTTTTCTTAACATTTCTTTTTTTTTTGCATTATTGCTATTTTTTGTTGCTTTTCTTGTTTATATCCTTCAATGATTTACTTATGATTAAAATGTTTATAATTTTTATAACAAGAAAGATTGAATGAACGAACGAAGGAAGGAACGAACGAACATACGAATGACTAAATGAATGGATGAATAAAGAAGTGAATGACTGAATATTGTCTTTTCACTAGAGGATTTGTAGTTGTATTTATACATATGTACATGTGTATGTATGTATATGTATTTAAAATAAAAATCTCATGTGTTTTTAAAGTTAAAAATAAATTTCTCAGTTAAAATGTTTTCTTGTAAATGAAATTTTAAAATTTTTTTTTTTAAAGAAATACACATTAATGGAAACTGCTCTGAAAAAAGTTGTATATTATATAGATAAATCATTCAATATATAATTATAGTTTCAGTCTGTATTGATATCAAAAGTGGTTTCAATAAAGTGCAAATTAACACTTTTATTCAATACTTTGACCAGTTCTAGGTTGACAGGTTTGACCAGTTCTGGGTTGACAAGTGTTCCTGGCGTATAGCTCTATTCACGTTGAATCTTTCTACACAGGTTGAGCTAAAGACGACTCAGCACCGCCCCTTTGTGTCTTGAAAAGCACATGCAGGTGTCAATTTTTAAACATGGCTGATCCCGGTCCATATAAAGGCTTCAGTAATTGTGCTTTCTAAACTCTGGCCATCGGAGTTCTGTAAGTACTTTATCCACAGAATGAGCTAAAGACGACTTCAGTACCGCCTCTTTGCGACTTGCAAAGCACACGCAGTTGTCAATTTTTAAATATGGCTAATCCCGGTTCATCTAAAGGCACTTTGCTCAAGTACTTGTGCTATCTAATCTCTGGCTCTCGCAGTTCCGTTGCTTCATAACCGGCAATATTCAGATCATTATTTTTCCAGATAAGGGCGTCATCACAGTGGTATAGGAAAAAAAAAGAGGGAAATAATTCGGTAACTTCTAAACGGTTAATCCGATTTTAATGAAATTTGGTATGTACAAAGAGGAGGTGTTGTCGAGTTTAGGTTTTGAATTTGGACCTTATAGGCCAACCAGGGGCCCGGCGGGGGGTCCTCAAATTAGGACACCTCGGCTATGTTAAAT
This sequence comes from Lucilia sericata, assembly GCF_015586225.1. Classification (NCBI taxonomy): domain Eukaryota; kingdom Metazoa; phylum Arthropoda; class Insecta; order Diptera; family Calliphoridae; genus Lucilia; species Lucilia sericata. The sequence goes on from NW_023994242.1 coordinate 480,156, forward strand.
TTTTAAAACGATCCTATTTCTTCATTTGAGTTCCGATTTAAAAAAAATTTCGTATATAGAATCTCCTCATCGAGCACTATAAAAAATGTTGTCATAGCAGTAAATTATCTCTTATAGTTTAGGAGATATTCGCATTTGAAAATTAAAATTTTAAAATTTTTACCGTCCTTACTTTAGTTTTTTTGATAATAGCAGGTCCAAATATTCCCGATTTTCGCCATTTTGTTTTATTCGCTTAACAACAAGTTTATATATCATGCAGTGAAAGAATTATGTAAAAATCATGACTGAGTCCAAAGTTATAGGCATTTTAATTTAAAAAATTAAAAAAAGGCGATTTTTTGTCATTTTTTTGGGAAAAAAGTATCTTTTTCTTTTTAAGTTATCTAAAAAGTTTCTAAGAAGATGTATATAGAATTTATACTTTTTGGAAAGCTGACTTTACATAAAGTACGATAAATGAAACAAAACCTAAAAATTTTTGATACCGAGGGGACCAGGTCCATCCAAAAAAACCCTATTTTTTATGGAAAATTAAATTTTGAGCAAAAATTCTCAAATCGCATAGTCGATATCAAATTATAGTGACCTGTTTTATATGACCCAATATGTTCTTAATCATTTTGTAACGGGTTTCGATAACCCCGCCCCTGGTATGGATATAATAGGCAAAAAACTAAAAAATCCCATTTTTGGGATTTTTTAAAACTTTTTTGGGAATTCCGGGATTTCTAATACGAAAATTCGAAATTTTGATTTAATTTTGGATTTTAAGTAAAAAAATCTACCTAACTGTAAAATTTCATCAAAAAATATTCATAAATAAAATTTTTATTGCAATTAGAAAAATTTGTATCTTCGCAAAAACTGAATAAAAAACATTTTTTAATTTTTTTTAAAAAAAGTATTCCGCGAATTTTTTAATTTTCAAAAATTATATACAGTTTTGAAAAATAGACAAAATTACCTTTCCATTGATATATAACATGCCTACCTAATGTTTTTTAAGTGACAAATTAATTAGGGAAAACTCAACATCTTTTAGAAAATTTGCCTAGCACTATTATTTTCATCCATAAGGTTAACTCTTAAATTTGTTACATATATGGATGAAAATAATAGTGCTAGGTAAATTTTCTAAAAGATGTTGAGTTTTCCCTAATTAATTTGTCACTTAAAAACATTAGGTAGGCATGTTATATATCAATGGAAAGGTAATTTTGTCTATTTTTCAAAACTGTATATAATTTTTGAAAATTAAAAAATTCGCGGAATACTTTTTTTAAAAAAAATTAAAAAATGTTTTTTATTCAGTTTTTGCGAAGATACAAATTTTTCAAATTGCAATAAAAATTTTATTTATGAATATTTTTTGATGAAATTTTACAGTTAGGTAGATTTTTTTACTCAAAATCCAAAATTAAATAAAAATTTCGAATTTTTTTATTAGAAATCCCGGAATTCCCAAAAAAGTTTTAAAAAATCCCAAAAATGGGATTTTTTGGTTTTTTGCCTATTATATCCATACCAGGGGCGGGGTTATCGAAACCCGTTACAAAATGATTAAGAACTTATTGGGTCATATAAAACAGGTCACTATAATTTGATATCGACTATGCGATTTGAGAATTTTTGCTCAAAATTTAATTTTCCATAAAAAATAGGGTTTTTTTGGATGGACCTGGTCCCCTCGGTATCAAAAATTTTTAGGTTTTGTTTCATTTATCGTATTTTATGTAAAGTCAGCTTTCCAAAAAGTATAAATTCTATATACATCTTCTTAGAAACTTTTTAGATAACTTAAAAAGAAAAAGATACTTTTTTCCCAAAAAAATGACAAAAAATCGCCTTTTTTTAATTTTTTAAATTTAAATGCCTATAACTTTGGACTCAGTCATGATTTTTACATAATTCTTTCACTGCTTGGTATATAAACTTGTTGTTAAGCAAATAAAAAAAAATGGCGAAAATCGGAAATATTTGGACCTGCTATTATCAAAAAAACTAAAGTAAGGACGGTAAAAATTTTAAAATTTTAATATTCAAATGCGAATATCTCCTAAACTATAAGAGATAATTTACTGCTACGACGACATTTTTTATAGTGCTCGATGGGGAGATTCTATATACGAAATTTTTTTTAAATCGGAACTCAAATGAAGAAATAGGATCGTTTTAAAAATTTAACATAGCCGAGGTGTCCTAATTTGAGGACCCCCCACCGGGCCCCTGGTTGGCCTATAAGGTCCAAATTCAAAACCTAAACTCGACAACACCTCCTCTTTGTGCATACCAAATTTCATTAAAATCGGATTAACCGTTTAGAAGTTACCGAATTATTTCCCTCTTTTTTTTTTCCTATACCACTGTGCGTCATGAGTCATGACTATCAATTACGCCTCATACACTGCTTATGATAAGATAGGAAGATGGTTTAAAACTTTGGTCGGCGTAATACGCTGAACTGCTGGTTCTGATCACTAGGCGCGATGCGTATTATGAGCTTCCTCGGTCCTACTGCTTAAATAATTTGGATTCTTGCTCTTTAGAAGTAGTACGACATCCTTCATCGATTAAGGTTCTTAGGAGGCTAAATACTAGACGTACTCGATCGCATACCGAAAACTGGGGTTGGCGTTAAATGTGGGACATTTCATATCTGAAATCGTGATTAAGTACAACATTAGAGCAAATACCTGCGGAAATCTGTTGCTACACTTATGGCTGTGAACTAACTGGGAAACTAAACCGTTCTGGGGATCTACATAAAAAAAGTGGAAACTAAACCTTTCTAATCACAATATCATCCTCTAGGATAGCACAGGAAGTCCTTGATATCACGGACTGTATAAAATAGATTGGATCGAATATAGCCCCAGCAAAGGTTAGCATATTTTCCGACAGCACAAATGGAATTAAAGCATATCAGTTGATAAGGTTAAAGATATAACCAAATACCTTTTCAGTACTAAGCTCTGCATCACCAATATACCAGGTCTCTCGAGAATTAAATCGGCAATAAAGAGCTTGACAAAGTTAGCCTGATGAAAGCAAATCCGTTGGGGACAATGAGAGCTTGCCACTAGAATAATAAAAGCGATGGCAGGACTATGGAGTCACATAAACGAGAGAAGGAGGAGTATCCTCCTCAACAAGAATAAGTCCAAAGTTAGTATGTGGATTTACGGGCACAACTACACAACATTGGACGAATTTTGAGCATATGGAGAGGACAGAGTAAAACTTTCTTTATCATTACTAGGCTTTCGTCGTAATTAGGTTCAAATATCTTGACAGAGATTCTGAACATTGGAAGATAATTCCATTCATACACAGAGGTAAAAAATTGTTAGAAAAGTAATGAAATTGATACAATCCGTTGTCAAAAGTGAGCTTACCACGATTGTTAACATTGTATAAAATTTAAATAACAGCCAGTTATTATTTTGACAACGCATCGTTGTCATTGCAATAACGCATTGTTATCATTTTGATTACGTTTTGTGTCATTCTGGCAATTTATCGTTGTGATTTCAAGAACGCAATATTATATTTGACAACATAACGTCACTTTGATAACACATATAAATAAATATTATAAAAAACTAAATTTTTCGTAGTCGTAGATAGAATCTACGTTTATGAGTTGATAAAGTCGTGTATTTTGTATATTTTTGTTTTTGATTTGACAACTATATGTACATACACTGACAACGAATGTTATTTAAAAGTTATAAACACTTTGGTTTTAAAACGTCTATTTTCTCTCTGTATAGATCACTATATGTGTAAGTTTTTTCCTACCAACATTTTCCATGAAAAACAGACAGCTTTAGACAGGACCCGATAACTGCCTAAACGCATTTTTTCGGATCTAAAGTAATATATACATTTTACAAAACATCTAATTTTACTTTTGAAATACTTATAGTTTTCACATATCCACCACACATCCAAACCATACTTTTACAAATATTTAATTTATTTTTGTTATAAAAAAAGAAGAACTTCATTTTGACATTTCAATTAAATCCTCTTTGTTTGTATAAATAAAATTTTACCAAAATACTTCCTTCATAAACCACTAATATCCTTGTACAAGCAATTCCCTTAAAAGAAAAACTTACAATGATGACCACAAACATTCGTGAAAAAGCTAAACAAACTATTCGCAAAAAGCTTATTTTGAATGCAATATAGATTTTGCAAGTTTTTGTTTTTGTCTCTTTTTCTTCAGTCTTAAAGATTAAGCCAAGAAATACCATAAAAACATATAAATTATTCACTGTAAAAAGTTGCAAAAAGAGATTGTGGTGAGTTCTGCTGCGACTGCAGCTCTACTCCTTTTAATACTTCTAAGAAGAGTAATATTTTAAAAACTTTGTTTAACAATGTTTTTTTTTTTTTTGTTATTGTTATTGGATAAGCAGTACAAATTTAAAGACATACGAGTGCCAGAGTTTCTTTATAGTATAAATTATAAAAAATTATTAAATATTTTTAAAACTTCAGGGCAGTGCAACACCAAATTTTATTAAGAATGTTTAAGTTAAATATTTATCATGGAACGCTTTTTTTAACCTTAACCTTCGTGAGAAGGGTATATGTATACAAGTTTGTCATTCCCTTTGCAATTTCCACAATATAATTTTCCGACCCTATAAGGCATATATATTCTTCATCCTTATAGAAATCGGAGTCGATTAAGGCATGTCCGTCTGTCTGTTTGTCCGTATGTTTGTCTGTCTGTCTGTGTGTTTGTTGAAATCTATTTTTGAAGACCCCAGATATCTTCAGGATAGAAATCTTCATTAATTCTGTCAGAAGTTTAAATCAGCAAAATTCGTTCACAAATCCGAGATAACCTTAGAAAATGTTATTAAAAAAAGAGAATTTACGAGAAACCTTCTCATGATATCGCAGATAGGAAATTTGTGTCAAATACTATTTGACACAAATGGTATATGACAGAGAGTCATGAGCGAATACTTTTCCATTAGTAGGCTCTGCGTCCTATATACTCCTATATGTAACAAGCACCTCTGCGATAATTGGCAATGAAAGAGAAAGAATAGGTTGGTAATGAGAGGTAGTAAAATAGTTAAAAATATGAAACAAAAAGTTCCACAAATTGTCATCGTAACATCTACCTATGTACGTCTAACGAACTAAAGCTTAATTAATGCAGCAAGACTAAAAGGGATACTTTATATATATACACTTGTATAGTCTTAACCCATAAATTTTCTCATAATGTAGACCAATCCAAAAACTGAACCATATACTAGTCCATGGAAACACGACATGCAGGATAGAATCGATGTTGGACTCTATGTAGGTGAAACATAAGCTCAAAATGGGATCTGATCTGAACCGATCCATAGACTAGTCCATGGAAATACCACATAGGGGATATAATCAATGAAATAGAATCGATGTTGAGCTCTATGTAGGTGAAAAATAAGCTCAGAATGGGATCTTAGTCCAACCAAGACAGACAGACTAACTTACGCTTCTATGATCTAGAGGAAAACGTAACTTACAACCACTACAGGGAGTCCAGCCCTATAGTGGTTGTACGAAGGTAACTGTTTTAGTTGGTGAGAGGTTGAAGATGTCTTTTGGCGTTAGCAAGGCAGTACCCAAGATCATAGCTCTGCGAGACCCTAATGTTGGGCTATTAAACAAGATATGTTCTGAGGTTTAATCATGTAGGCCACAGAATCTGCATAGATTCGTTGAAGAGTTGCCTAGAATGAATTGATGGTATCTGTTGTCCAGTTAGTAATGCCGTTAGTACTCTGAGATCGCTTTTATTGAGCGCTAGTAGCTTTTGGGATTTTCCCCTTTGGCAGTGTAATGAAATGTTTTGTCTGTCTGAGCCCTGGTATTGTTTCCCAATGACGAATAAATTCAGATTTCACCCAAGGGTATCCTCGGGGAATGCCAAAGAAGGGCTCAGGCCCGATTAGTTGGCGAAGAGCGCCCCTATTTGCTAAGCAGTCTGCCCTTTCATTGTCAGAGTGACCCTCATTGTCAGGTACCCAACACAAATTCAGTTTGTTGTGTTTACCTAACTCATTGAGTGAAGTCAAGCAGTCCATTACAACACTCGACCTTACCTTGTATGACAATAAGGCCTTGAGTGATGCTAACGCACTCCCTAGCACAAATAAAGTTGGCATATATTTCTGCTTAAAAGATTGAAGGATAGTGTCCGAGGGGCTTGGCCTTTTGGAAATTAGGGCCACCAAACTAAATCAGCTTTTTCTTGCCACCAAGTTTGATCAGTCCATAAGTTCCTATTCGGTATAATAACCTCAAATGATCTATCGAAAACCATAGTTGGTGACCCACATTCGGGAATTCTAATGTATGGGTAATTTATGAATAGTTTAAGTATACTCATATGTGCAACCAAGTCCCCAGTTGGCAATACCTGTTAGGCGAATTGCTGATTTGCAAGCTTCTTCCTTAATAAGGAAGCAATAATGCACCCATGGCATATGTGGGACAAGTTCTCATAGCTCCAGTTATAGAGACACAGATGAGACGATAAATCTCACAACATAAGAAATACACGAATGACAAATGATAGATACGATATGTTATATAAGAATTGGTTTTTTTACCTCAACTCCAGTACTCGATATCTAACCATCGCTGCCCCGTTGCTTAACTTCCGAGATCCAAAAACATCACTTCCATTTACAACCACGCAGATGTCGGCAACAGCACCTAGAGACGTATTCTGTAGACCGAAACCATTTTCAAAAATTTGAAGACATATCGTACTACAGGTGTGAGAATAACAGCTGACAAAAACTGACACAAATTGTCACTTTCATTTACACATAATTTAGTTGGCAATTTTTGTAAGTGTTTTTGTTATATGTACATAAGTATGTACGATATTTATATAAATGTTTAAAAATACATACACAGACATGTATACATTAAAAAAAAAAAAACAAATATATAACTCACTTGTCTTTTTATTTTTCCCGTTATAACTGATTTCACATAAGATTAAAGTTTTCAAATATTGAATGTAGTAAAACAAAAAAGCAAAGATACATACATATGTATGTATGCACAAGGATATGCATATACCGTTATATTTATATTCGCACATACATATATATGTTTATGAAAGTACATGTATATATGCAGATAGAAACATTCCTGCAGTTCGAGGTGGTAGTTCCAAATTTGCTAACAACTGAGAATGATTTCAATCTTGTTTACTTTAAAATGAGAGAAAAGAGTCTATCTATACGACTTCTTTTAGACTACTGGCAAACTTGAGTAAGTGTGTTTTAATATGTGTATGTGTAAATGTTGTTTTTATAAGTCTGAACTAAACACATATGTATGTATAAGGATACATGCATGTAGATATAAAAAAATTATAAATGTTTGAGTGTTTATATACATGAAATAACATGTTATATTTGCAACACATAAAACATTTTATATGAAAAATGAATTGCGAAAAACAACAATAAATACACACGTACATACTTATGTATATACTTGTATACGCATACATGCAAATCGTATTCCTTTTTTTAGTAGTCGTTTGAATGTTGGTATGTAAGCAAATGAACGTTTAGAGGACATATACACACACACTTAGTCATGAGGAAGTAGCAACGCATACAGACATACTTATGTACATATGTACCCAGCAGTTCGGTCGAACAATCCCGAACTACCACCTATTTAACCTAGCACTTAGGATTACTCCTAGCCACCGACTGAGCTTGTCCTGCGAAAAAGTCAATTGTCACCCCCTAGATTACCAAAAGACACCCAAAAAGCTTAAGTTTGTTTTTTAAGTGTCCACTCTCTGGCTTACAAAGGGGACACTAAAGTGACAATTATCTTCAGCCTTGTTTACAAAGAGTACATCCGTGACAAAATATGTATTAGAGCTAACCTATTGGTTAGACGTTAGTGGAAACCATTGTCTTTTTCGGATGCATTGACTCTTTGTCGAACTGCTGAGTATTTTTAAACATATACGCACATCCATACATACATATGTATGTATATAAACACAATACACTAATATACATAAATAAATATTAGCATGTCTGTTCAATGGCAAGTAGAAGTATGCTACGCTTTTTCTTTCTATTAAAAGGAAATAATGTTTGAAAGTTTAAATTAAAATGTGATAATTCATTACATTATCATAATTTAAATCTATTTTGAATTTATGTATTTCTTTTAAATATTTATTGAAGTTGGTATTGTTAAGCCAAGCAAATCTATCGATTTGCAAAATTGTTTCGTTAGTTTAAACGAATACCCATCCAGTAAAAACACGGTAATAACTTGTACTTACAAACAACAAACATACTTGTCAATGATAACTACATAACGTCTCTAAAACAACTTTTTAGCTCCCTATTTGTAAGTGCTTATTTGAGTAGTTATTTGTAAGCTAGCATGGTAAGTACATACTTGGCTGCAATGTTATCAATGTGTATAAAGCATATGTAGTATAAAGCATATTTTTCGCTTTTTTTAACTCATTACTTTTCAATGTACTTTTTTGTCAGGTATGCAATAGTTTAAAAGAGAAATTGATTAAAAAACCAAAGAGTAAGAGAGAGAGAGAGAGAATTACAGGTCACACTCATACCAAAAGAATCTCGTTATTGTCCCCCTTATACTTATAAAATGACCTCAGATATCTTCGGCATTCAAATCTTCAATAATTATACCCCACACCACATTAATGGGAAGAGTATATTGTGTTGGTGCTGATGTTTGTAATGCTTAGAATCATTTTCTGAGTCGATTTAGCTATGTCCGTCAGTCTTTCCTTATAAACCTTGTAATCAAACTACAGGTCTTATCTTTAAAGATAATTCCATGAAATTTGGTACAATAATGGATCTATAGTCCCCGGAACAAAGCCTATTGAAAATGGTTAAGATCGTTCCATTATTTCACCTAGCTCCCATACAACTGAGCCCCCAAATAGGGCTTCTAAACCTTGTAATCAAACTACAGGTCGCAACTTTGAAGATAATTCAATGAAATTTGTCCTTATTGAAAATGGTTAAGATCGGTCCATTATTTTACTTAGGCCTCATACAACTGAACCTCCCTACTAGGGCTTTTGAGCTCATAATTATATTGAATATAGTCGTATCTCGACAAAAAGCTTTACAACTAAGTTTTATACTTGTTTTGCAGTTGGTGTCGGTAATAACCTCACTCGATTTATTTCGAACATTCTCAGTGATCGCACTATACGAGTTGTTATAGATGGGATCTCATCAAACGAGTTCAAAATTCAGGGGTACTGCCAGGCTCCGTTCTTTCTCCTATCCTATTTCTTATCTTCATAAATGACCTTCTATGTCAAACTTCGAACTCTATCTACTCTTTTGCCGATGACAGCAATATCTGCCATTCCTATTCATTCAATTATAGGCCAATCCCTCTAAAGATTGGGGCAATGAGGCGCAATATGAATCGCTTAATCACGACTTGATAAAAATCTCTGAATGGGATCGTGTTAACAGAGTCGATTTTAATGCCCGCAAGACTCAATGGGTGGTGTATATATTAAGGAATCAGAAACTCTTGATGTTCTGGACATGAAAATACAGTGCGATGTCCGATGGACTAAACACATTTTCCAACTGTCGAAAGAAGCATTCTAGTGTCTCGTGTTTTTGAAACGACGTAAGACATACTTCAATCCATCTGATCTTCTTACTATTTACACCACTTATATAAGACCGAAAATGGAATACAACTCCTACGTATGGGCCGGAGCTTCGAAGTCTATTTTGGAGCTACTCGACCGCGTACAAGAGAGGGCGAAGGTACTTATCGGTGGCAGTAGGGTATCCAACTCTATTGATTCACTGGAGCACCGTCGCAACGTGGGGTGTATTTGACTGTTCTATCGAGACTATAATGGAATGTGTTCCTCTGATATTAGGGAACTCGTTCCCGATACCCGTATATTTTTAAGTAGCACACGACTGTCTTCAAGAACACACCCATTTGAGGTCGATTGGCCAGTGGACCGCACAACACATTACAGGGCAAATTCATTCTTCAGCCGCACTGTTCGTATGTGGAACAAACTTCCTGCCGAAGGTTTGAATGAAATGTCCACAAACACTACTCCCTCTATCCTCCCTCCCACAACCTATTTTCCTAGTTCCAGCACTGAGTGCTGGTTCAAGAAAAAAATTATGTAAGCGTAGATTTATCCACAAACATTAAACAAATAATGTTTGCCATCCATGAGTACATTTGTGGACAAAATGGGAAGACTAGCAAAAGGAGGCGTGGCACCTCCCATATGAATTAAATACACAAATTCGTATATCTGAGAAACTACAAGAGTTTGAATTCTCAAATATTGCACGAACAACTGTGATAGACATACGATCATTTGACTAATAAATGAGCGGACTAGCAATAAGGGGCATGGGTGGTGTCACGCCCTCTATTCAATAAAATACAAATATTAGTTTATCTCTGGAAACTATTACAGCTAGAATCTTCAAACTATTAGAACTAGAATCTTTAAATTTTGCACGAAGAATTTTGACATCCATGTCAACAATTGAGAAAAAATTAGTAGGACTTTTATTAGCGAGGGCCTTGGTATCTTGATTCGATTGCAATATTTTGAAAAATCAGTCGTAGACTTACAAAAGTGTTTATGTATATTCTGCCATGTCCGTCTATCTTCCTATTCCACAAATATTTTGTTTCAAATTCTGGACTTTCATTATCTTCTTTCGAATTTATCACTCATCATTATTGTTTAATTAAAGCTTAGAATGTAAGACTAGAAGAAATGATATCTTCCTTTCTAATAATTTGACACCTTATTGGTCAAAAGATCACCAATAACCGTTACCTTTAAGCAACTTCGTACGACAGAGGAATTTACTTTTTCAGTTCAAATGATAAATTTCTTTTAGTACAAATAAAAATTTAAATTTTTCACAAAATGAGAAACAGGAATTGTAAAAACAAAAACTAAATTAAACAAAAACAATTTTTACTTTTAAACACCGCTCATCCTGCAGACGCAGTGTTACCAATTTAAATTTAGTTATTCTGTGGCCCTGCTCTCTTCTTGGTTCCGATACTGCTTCATTTTGTTGTCGTTTTAAGTTGAGTTTGCGGTTGCTTCAGGAATTTAAATGGTTCCTTATTTGCAACACAAACTTAAACTGAAAAAATTACCCATAGAGTGTCTCTATAACAACAGCATGAGTATGTGTCTGAGTAAGTGTGTATGAACAATTTCTGTTCATCTTTTGGATAGTGGAAATATGCAAAAAAAAAAGAAGAAAACAAGCAGTTGCTGAAGGAGGAGAAGTAGGTTGAATGAAGAAGATAAATAAAACTAAAAAACCTTCGGGACTTTAACAGCAGCAAGTGTGCAAGTACACACACACACACTCTAAAACATATGCAACATATATGCATTTGTGTTTAAATGTAAGTGATTATGTGTGTGTGTGTGTAAGAGATTCTCATAAAGTGGAGCAAGGACACGCGTAATAACGTTGACACGCACTTGCAAAAACAACAAAAACAAAAGTAACACTAAATTTATGTATATTTTATAGTTTTTGTTGTCTTTTTTACAGTTTCTTCCTCTTACTCGAAACCAAAAACCAACCAAGCCACACACTGACAATATACATACATACACATGCACACAACTGTATACGAGTTTTGTCCCCTATGGCGAATTTATATGAGAACAACATACGAATACTTATAATGTTAGCAATTGTTGTTGTTGCTGTTGTTGCTGCATTTGTAGTTTTTTACCCACTAGCTTTCCAGAATTACGCTCTAGGGATGCAAATCTATAAACCAAAAAAAAAAAAAAACAACAACAACTAAAACTACAATGAAAATCGCAACAACACTAGTAGCATACGTGATAATACGCGTTACAATAAAAAGCATCATCAATAACATTCCTTTTTCTCTTTCCTCTCTACTGTTTTCAAGGAATAGATTTCAAGGATTAACTCAGTAAGTGTTCCATTTTATTTGGATGACTTATTATGCGAAAATTCCATGGAATATTATAGTTTTTTTTATTGCTTTAATGCACACACAACACATGTGTTTTTGTTAAATTTTTATTATATTTTTTATTGAAAAATACCAAAACTAGAAAGAAATATGAAATTATTTTGTTTTATTAATTTTAATTATTTCAACTGTAAAATTACAAATATGCAGTTTTAGGGAAAAATCTATTTGAATGAGTGTTCATTGTATTTGTATTTTTATTAAAAATTTCACTAGAAATAAAATTAATACGATATTCATTTGGTGAATGCAGAAATATCTAAAGATTAGCGATTTGGAAGATTCTAACTACAATAGTCCAATTCCAACTGGGATCAGAGGGCTGTATAAGGGTAAATTTCTTTGTAACAGGATGGGTTTTGAGCGACATATGCATATTAATCTACACAATTGCGAACGATCAATATAAGACTATACTTTAATCCAATAACCCTGGACTAAAGCCGGCAATGTTTAAGGTTTTGGTTTACGGAATTATATGCTTCGTTCTCCAGCCAAAGTTCTATCAGTACCTCTACCATGCCGGGACTATAAACTGGTGATGATCAAATGTTTCCTCAGAATGATTTGACATGGGGTCGAACTAGAGAATCACATGATCTAGTACCATGCAGAGTTTCGGACTTTGACATGTCCCGGTGGATGGTAAAATCTATAATTCGGTATAAGAACGATACTCCAGACAGATACCCCACAGGGGAGTGACTGTGGGACTAAGCATTGGAAATGAGTTGGTAGATGGATAACCCACCCATATAGTTAGAGTAAGTGTGTCGGATGTTGTTCTCAATGAGTGTGTCGAGTGAATGAGAAGTGTAATGGGTTGAATGGTGATGGATGAAAGGTATCTTATAATAGTAATACCATTGAATTTTCCTTCCTTATCCAGGTATGTTCAGGGTTCACTCTGTTCGTACTAGATTTAACACAGTGTGTTCTCTGTGGGTAAGAACAAAGTTCTCGACTTACTTAATTGATTCGTATTTCGGTCTACCATTTACGTCCCTAAGTGCCTTTGACGAATCAACAGATGCCCAACTCATCTGCGCGGTTGTAAATGGAAGTGATGTTTTTGCATCACGTAAGTTATGCAACAGGATAGTAATTTTCAGGGATTAGATAGCTCAAGTACTTGAGCAAAGTACTTGTACATTCTCCGGCAGAACCAGAAAAGTACCACCGTGAAATAAGGCCAAAATGGCAGGAGTTTACTTGTGTTTGCACTCAGACAAAACTGATCATGTTTTATCGTTTTCTCTTCACTTTCATTCGCTACAGTAAAGTGAAGACTGCATCCGCTCTCGTTTACGAAGAGTATGTTGTTGTCTGCGTGTGCATTTGTCGAACATCTTCTACCACATTGAAAATTTGGACGATTATCTTTCATCTCGGCCTTTGAGGTGCTTTTTATACCTTGCTAATTAAGCTAAGGAATGAATACAGAAGTGGACTAAATAAGAAGGAGAATGGGGATAACTGTTATCATAGTATCAACCCCACCCTTGACCCCACCCTTAAGGAAGTTACTTTCTGAAAATACCGCCAGTATTCCTAATATAATAACAATTACACTTCCTATAAACACACACTAACCGAGTTGAGGAGATGATAAGAGTTGTGGTTTAAAATCCTTTGGGGCTTCCCAAATACATATACATATACATAAGTAAATTAGTAAGATCCACTAATAAACGACAAAGACCGTTTGACACGAAAGTTATAAAACCCAAAATATAGACCACCTTAGTTGGATGTTAGAACTTAGGAATATTGTGTAAATACTAAATATATTGGATCAGTTATACTCTTAAGGAAACGAAGAACTTGGAGTGAAATAAAACTCTGGTCTGGATTCGGGCTTATGCTAGTTCTGGTCAAATTTGCTGAGTTTTTAAGAGTTTTTCTTTTTTGATGTTATAGAAACCCTAGAACAGAAATCTTTCTTCGACGTTCCGTATACATTTGCTTGCTATATAATTATTCTAATTTTAAGGATCCCAAGGCAACATATTTATAGGTTCTATTGCCAGGAAGTTACTCTGTAACACGATTCGAAAGCAAACATTTTCGAATTTAATGTTAAGTGCTTCGAAAGCATTGTTCTGGGACTAAATGCTGGTGACAATTTTTGTACATTGTTCTGCTGGTCCCTGAACAATCACTTTGCTGAAGTACTCGAGCTTTCCAATCTCTGACCATTGCTACTTCTGAGATGCAGCAATAGAGGTTGAGCCCCTATTGATTTGGCAACAGCATTTAGAGACGTAATCGGTAGACCATAATACAAATCCATCAAGTAAGCCGAGAACTTGTTCTTACTCACAGAAAACACACTGTGCCAAATCTGGGATGAACAGAGTAAACTCCGAATATACCCTTGACAAGGAAGGACAATTCATTCAACACAGAACACTTCTCATTCATACGACACATTGAGAAAAACATCGAAGACACTCACTCTAGGTATACAGGTAAAGGGTAAGGTCCGCATGATCTTACCTCCATCCTATATTATATACACTTTCCAACGTTTAGTCCTCTGTGGGGTATCTGTTGTCGACAACAGCACCGATTTTATCCGAATTATAGGCTTTACCGTTTATCAATTTTTGTGTTTAAACTACAGCCAAAACGTGGATCACGAAGAAACCTCTGCAATAACCGAGGCGAGACTAAGTTCGAATCTTTGCCCTTTAGGCTAACGTTACCCGTGGTACCATATTATGTGATTCTCTTGTTCAAATCATTCCAAGGTAAAAACGAAGATACATTTAATCATCACCAGTTAGTCCCGGCAGACTAGAAATAGAAATAGTAGTGCAACTCTTTTCCCCGGGACAGCTACTACTGTTTTGGTAACTTTAACTCTACTAAAACATAATGAGTACGACTAAGATATCTTATTCTTAAATCGGAAACACAAAATTTTTTCTTTACAATTCCCTCAAGAATATCAATATCATCTAAAAACTAAACTCTTGCAAAATATGTATGTAGAAAGTACATACAAAATTGACTATATAAAACCTAATAACACGCCTAAACTATGTCAATGTACTACCCGCCAATCACAATGGCATATGTATATAGGAGTGGGTTCTTCCAACTGATAGCATAAGTAAAAGTGTAACAGAAAATCATATGATCATCATCGTCATCACTGAATAGATGTTACTTTGTCAGGAAAAAACTTTGGATTATTATGTTGTAAATGCAAAATATGTATGAAGTGGAAAAAAGAAACTAAATTGAAAACTAAAACTAAGAATAAAATAAGAAAGGCAGCGTATTCTATTGAAGATGTTTGCAACAATATTATTATGTTTCTTTTTTTATCTTTACGACAGTTTTGCAACATACCACCTGTTTTTATTTTAATGCAAATACTATACGATAGTATGCTGCAATATAAAACAATTTAAAGTAAGAATTTTATATAACATTGTTAAGCACCATGGGCTGGAAATAATGAAAACAACAAATATTTTTCAAAAAAAATACAGGTGTTAAAATGAGTAACTAAATTTCTTTTATATTTTCAACCCATTGTGCTGTACCTTTCAAAAAAAGGAAAAAAATCGCATACCAAGACACCACATACAACATGCAGGCGGCAACCAACTGAATACAGAAATAGAAAAAGTTAAAGGAGATGAAAAAACGAAAAAAAAAACAAGAAGAATAGTATAAAAGTATAATAAAGGTTGAAAAAGATACAATGTGCTAATTAGATTTTAATGAAGATGTGCAACTGCATCTTCTCTAGTGGCAACAACAACAACAATAACATCTACTACAACAATATGTTTGTGCCACTTACATACACACAAAAGGAGTAGTAGAAAAAAAAAGATGAAATTTCTCTCTAAATGAAAAAGTGTCTTCCGTTTCTTTCTTTTTGTTACTTTCGCTATGAATGCGTTCACTTGGATTTTTTTCTATTTTTTCAAACATGTTTAGACTTGTTTTTTTTTTCTAGAAATAGAGAAGAAGTTGTTGTTGGTAGAATTGTTAGAACCCTATACATTTGTGGTTCAATATATGGGGGCTTATTGGATCACTAACAATGTCGGGAGAAATTTACATTTAACCAGTATACGCAAGTGACTTTAGATTGAAAGACCTGAGAATAGAGCTGGCCGTCAGTGGAGTACCCTGGTCACTCGTTCTCAAATCCTATCTTCGCCCGAAGGTTGAATTGATAAAACTAACTAGGAAATCCTGAACTCCGGGTACGACTATTGACTCCCAGATGGCCTTTATTCTAATGTTATTAACGGCAGCCTTTAAGTCCAAAAACGCGACTAAAGTAACCAACTACCTCATGTAGCGCACTCTCAACCGACATAAGATAACCATCAATAAAGCTCCTAAGATAAAGATGTATCAAACGTTCTTTTGTAGGAAAAATTATAGGCTGATAGATCTAAAATCCTTAGGTTTCGAGTGACATGCTTTACCGGCTTTAGGAATAAAGATTTCCCTGACCTCTCTCTACCCTCTAGGAAGATATACCAAAAGGAGACACCTCTTGAAGGTTAGGTTACGTGGGTTGCTCGCTAGTAAGCGAGTTCACTCGGAGGCCTTGTGGCCGATTGTGATAGCCTTAGAAGTGCCATTCCCTTATGTTGAGAGAATGGTTTCCCTTCCTAATTTCGCTGACTACATGGTTCGTTCGGTCTCCGTAAAAACCAGCCGGTGTTTCTAGTAAAACCGATCATGTTTACTAGTGTCGCATCTCTGAAACAGTCCAAATCATGAAATAGAGCTCCACCAAGATAGAGTACATAGTCTGTGCTCTTGTTAGGTTGGGCAGTCACATAGAAGGTGTATACCGATTCCACCAGCCGGTGTTTCTAATAAAATCGATCATGTTTACTAGTGACGCATCTCTGAAACAGTCCAAATCATGAAATAGAGCTCCACCAAGATAGAGTGCATAGTCTGTGCTCTTGTAAGGTTGAGCAGTCACATAGAAGGTGTTATACCGATTCCACCAGCCGGTGTTTCTAATAAAATCGATCATGTTTACTAGTGACGCATCTCTGAGACAGTCCAGATCATGAAATAGAGCTCTACCAAGATAGAGTAGTCTGTGCTCTTGTAAGGCTGGACAGTCACATATATGTATATATACGGGGGTAGCCCATACGTTCGGACATATGTCCAATCTATTGTCAGAGTGGGCCAGAGCGGTCTCGATATTCTACAAGTGGTGATATTACAACACCTGAGTTCCATCTCACTCAAAGTCATCTATCTATTTTGATAGGGTGGTCAGGAGAGTGTGAATATCCTTTTGCGCAAGGGTTAAGTCTAAGAATGACCCTTGGGTTGCGCATTCATCAGATATTTAATTTCCCCGGATGCCCTCATGTCCTGGAACACATACCAACTCAACGTGATGTTGTTTCAGTTGTGCCAATGATTGAATACAATTGAGAAGACAATTCGACTTAATGACATTGGCGTTAAGAGTCTTGATTGATCCAAGGCTGTCCAAGTATATAGTATATGTATAGTCGAGTTTTCAAAATCTAGTTCCCGGTTTCTTCTCGCTGCTGTATATATGGCATATATCTCTGCCTGAAAGACCCTGCAGGTGTCAGATAGTCAAAGAGACAGTAGAAGATTTAGTTTTTCAGAGAAGATTCCCGATACCGTACCCCTTTCTGTCTTTAAGACATCAGTATAGATTGATCTCACGTCGTCTCACGTTTTCCTCTTGGCTGAAATTGCCAATACCTCTTCTGGAATTTTACAGAGCATGGACAGGAAAACACCATCCGCACCGGAATCTCCAGGTCCTTAGAAGCCCTGTACTAAGTCTTTACTATCCATGTTAGCTCAATCTGAAAAGATGGTTTCCATAAGCAAGACGAGTATCACTGAGCTAAAAACCGTCCATAAGTTGTCTTCACGTTGAATGTATCCTAAGGCCTCCATGAAATCTGTTTTGCTCTCTTGAGATCTTCATTATAAACACATATTAAAACACACTATATAGTGGATACAATCTTCTAAAAATGTAGTAGTCGAACTTTGTTCACTTAATTCCTTGGTCCACCACTGCTTGAACGGAAATCTTCATAAGACAACAACTTCATCGTCAAGATCAAAATCGCAAAAAACTTCAAACTTCTCTAAATTGGGCGTATACTTAATATTTGTAATATCAATAAATAATTAACACGTATACGTCTAGGTGTCAGTTTTTTTGATTTTATATGTTCACAATTTGTATTCTTTATGACCAGGGAAACCGAAAACATGCTCTAAAAAAAGTGTTTTAAGCGCTTTAAATATGCCGTAAAAAACTTAAAATATGCTCTTAAAAATTAAAAAATATGCCCCAAAAATAATTATTTTAAAGTATATTTTAACTTTGAAAATCTCAAAAACACTGAAATTGTAATGAAATAATAAATATTTAATGCCATATTTCATCCTACAAGATTTTTTATAATTGATTAATCTCATAGTTTGAAGAACTAGTTTAATAGAACTCAGTTTTACATTCAGATAACCAATAAATAACATGAAGCCATTTGGTCCCAAAAAAAAAACATATTTTAAACGACAAAGTTTGACACATTTCTTCCAATTGTATTCATAGCTTCTTAACTGAAATTTTAATCCTTGTTGTCATAAAATCCAATAATTACACTGTAATTAAAATTTCATCTTTCAAAAAGACACAGAAAAACGCCGAAACACGTGAATTTAATTTTCGGTCGTAGAATCTAGTGGCATACTCCGTTTTGAAAAGTTGGGTCAAAATCGGGAGATATTGGATTTTAAAGTTTACACTGTTTCTGAGGTGTTTTTTAATTATTTAAATTAAAAAAAAAAAAAACTTTCACGTATAGAAAAGTATATAAATACATGAAACTAGAGTCCATTTGAATTAATTATGCATATATATTTAGTTTTTTTTATAATTAGTTCGTATGTCTATGCGAGAAATTTTTTTTCAAAATTTAAAAAATAAAAAATCACCTCATAAACAGTTTATACTTTAAAACGCAATATCTCCCGATTTTGACCTAACTTTTCAAAACGGAGTAAGCCACTAGATTCTACGACCCAAAATTAAGTTTAGGTGTCTCGGGGTTTTTCTGTGTCTTTTTGACATACTTACAGTGTTATCAATACTAGTTTTTTAAACGATAAAAATGGATTGGTCTCATGAAATCCAAAGTAATCGGTTTTATGTTCGATTTAAAATTTAATGCTTTATTGAATAAAAAACTATAACATTGGTTTTCATGAGACTAATGTATTTTTGCAGTTTTCAAGTTCTACAAACGAAAATAATTTTTTTAAAAATTGTAAAATAGGCTAAAAAATTTTAAAAAATAAAAAAAATAATTTTGATTTTTTTAAATAAAGTTTTGAAAAGAAAATTAAAAATGTACAAAAATGAAAAAAAGCTAAAAACTTCAAAATATGCACTAAAAGAGTAAAATATGCTCTAAAAACTCGAAATATATGCTACAAAAGTCAAATCATGCAAAATTATGCTCTTATGGGTAAAATATGCAAAAATATGCTCTAACAAATCGATGCCAAAATTCTAAAATTGGTCTGAAACGTGTAAATATCTTATCCATGAGTCCATACGACGCAACACAAAAAACATGCATTTGCATATTCTGGTTTCCCTGTTTATGACTTTGCATCAGAAAGTAAATCAAAATTACGAACGATTTGCAAGATATGAGCCTGTGAAAATAATCACTATTTTGTAAAAATAACACCGAGGCCCCAAAATCTTTGAGGGCCCATAAACAAAAGTGAAATCATTCATCTAAACTCTAAAATAAATTCTATTCTCCTGAATAGCCTTGAAAACAAAATGTATCCCACAATCAATACATCAACATTACATCAACAAGTTAAAGAAATAAGTATTAATTCATAATAAAGAAGTGTCTTCAAAATTCGTCATTGCCAATTTATTAAAGTTTTATTTGTTTTTCATTTGTCATATCGTAGGTGTGTCACTTTAAATATATATTCTGTAAGTACTATAGGTGCTTGAGTAAATCAGCAGTATATCAGTGTATGTGCGAGTTAGCGTTTGTTGAATGCAACATTTAGTTTTTTTTTTTTTTTTTTTTTGCAAAACAACATTGTTTTGGTGTATTATAGTGAAATTTCATGTTTATGCATGTCGTAATATTAAAAATAATGGCTTTTATATGCTTTCGCTGTGAAAAATCTCTATTAAGTTGTGCATATTTGCAAGTGTAAGTGTATTTAAAGGGGTTTGCTATGAGTGCGTGTGTATGTCTTTTTATTTGCAAAGTATGTATTTCAAATGACAATAAAAATTACAAATGTAATTGTAGCCACAAACGTTGTAATAAGTTACATAAGAAAAAAAATTTCAATTATAAGAAAAAATGTATTCATTTCTATAAAATTTAATTATTTTGTACAAATACTTTTGATTTTAATGAAAATTATTGACTTTAGCTTTATATTTAAAAGAATTTTGCTTAAAAATTATTCGCCTGTCGCTTTAATTCTGTTGCTAGTTCTTCAAGAATTACAATGAAAAGAAACGTTAAATATTTTTTATATTTATGTTGTTTCTAATCCGAATACCTTCATCATCTTAGTTTTGTAGTGAAAAATCAACATTATTTAAATATTAAATACAAATTAAAATCATTTGTTTGTTTTCTTAACGAGTGGAAAACTTAAGACAAGTTGCCTATGACAATAAGCTTAACAGAATAAATTAAAACTACAACTATATGGAATAGTCTATAGTCTCGACTATGGAACCGTCTACAGTTTCCTCTATAGAATAGTCTATAATCTCGAATACAGAACAGTCTATAGTCTCGACTATATAATAATCTATAATCTATAGTCTCGACTGTAATCTATAGTCTAGACACTGTAATCTATAGTCTAGACTATAGAATAGTCTATAATCTCGACTACAGAATAGTCTATAGTCTCGATTATAGAATAGTCTATTATCTACCCTATAGAATTTTCTATAAACTCGACTATAGAATAAATAGTCTATAGTCCCAACTATAGAATAGTCTATAGTCTCGCCTACAGAATGAAGAAGTCTCGACTAAAGAATAGTCTATAGTATAAACTATGGAATAGTTTATAATTTCGACTATAGAATAGTCTATAGTCTCGACTATAGAAACGTCTGTAGTCTCGACTATAGAATAGTCTATAGTCTCGGCAATATAATAGTCCTTAGTCTCGACTATAGAATAGACTACAGTCTCGACAGTAGAATAGTCTATAGTCTCGACTATAAAATAGTTTATTGTATCGACTATAGAATAGTCTATAGTTTTGACTTGATCAGTCTATAGTCTTTTTAATCCATCAGTCTATAGTATTCACTATAGATCAGTCTATAGTCTTGACTACAGATCAGTCTATAGTCTTAACAATAGATCAGTCTATAGTATTGACTATAGATCAGTCTATAGTCTTGACTTTAGATCAGTCTATAGTCCTGACCGTAGATCAGTCTATAGTATTAACTATAGATCAGATTATAGTCTTGACTATTGATTAGTCTATAGTCTTGACTACAGAATAGTCTATGATCTCGATTATAGAATAGTCTGTAGTCTCGACCATAGAATAGTAAATAGTTTTGACTATGGATCAATCTATAGTCTTGACTATAGATCAGTCTATAGTCTTGACTATAGAGCAGTCTATAGTCTTGACTATAGATCAGTCTACAGTCTTTTTTATACATCAGTCTATAGTATTGACTATAGATCAGTCTATGGTCTTAACTATAGATCAGTCTATAGTCTCGACCATAGAATAGTCTGTAGTCTGACTCAGTCTTTAGTCTTGGCTATAGATCAGTCAATAGTCTTGACTATAGATCAGTCAATAGTCTTGACTATAGATTAGTCTATAGTCTTGACTATAGAGCAGTCTATAGTCTTGACTATAGATCAGTCTACCATCTTTTTTATACATCAGTCTATAGTATTCACTATAGATCAGTTTATAGTCTTGTCTACGGATCAGGAGAGGAATTTAGATTAAAATATCAAATAGGGACTGATGTTATCTCTCAGTAATTACGTCCAGGAAAATGAATTACTAAATTTAAATCGCTATAAAAGATTTTTCCGCTAACATTTTCCTTAAAAAGGAGTGCACAACAAGCCGGATAGTGGGATAGGATTTGTTTTTTGGGCTCAATTACTAACAATCTCACGTGCTAGTATTAACAATCCTTAGAAACTATCATATATTCTCAAAGCTAACATTTTAGGAAAATTACAATTAAAGAAATTTAACAAGCTTAATTTTTTACAATTTACAAAAATTC
Source organism: Lucilia sericata (assembly GCF_015586225.1). Classification (NCBI taxonomy): domain Eukaryota; kingdom Metazoa; phylum Arthropoda; class Insecta; order Diptera; family Calliphoridae; genus Lucilia; species Lucilia sericata. Next base: position 502,609 of record NW_023994242.1, read on the forward strand.
AAATATTACCATGTCTCTTTTATGTGTATGTATGTGTAGTTTGTAAATCGTGTAAATATGTGAGCAATAAGTTGTAAGTTGTAGTAAATTAAAAATAAACTAAGTTTTTATTCATAAACTCTTACTCACTATGCTAGTTAGGAAAACAAAACGTACACACATTTAAATGTAACCCAGCAGTTCAGGGAAATGACTAACTTCAGTATGGATTACTTAGGGACACTAAGACGAACAGTGATTTAGCCTTACTAAGTATTTTATTCAAAAATGTATAAAATCAATCAAATTTAGATTTTAAGATCATGTACGGACTCCTTATAAAACTGCTGGTAACTAAGTAACTGGTTAACACTCATTACTTTGTATTACATTTAATGAGCGTGAGTTTAGGTGTTACTTTTAACTGTGTGAGTTATAAATATAAAGTAAGCATTGGTTACGAAAAAAAGGAACTAGTACAGAAAACAGGAATAAAAACCATAAACGGAAGCGTGCAACAACGACAAGCACTTTTTTTAAAAACATTTCTATTATAACAAGGACTTCAGGTACGAATATGAAACCATGTAGTTATGTGTTGGAATGTACTCCGTACCTTTGCTGTAATTGTAGTCAAACTCTTTGGAAAAAAATCAAACCATAAAAGAAACATCCTTAACTAACTAACTAAACTCACTCCCCTATCTATTTGTGGATGCATATACATATGTACATACAGTATGTATGTACTTGTTACATATCAGATGTCGTTAGCTGGAGTATGATGTTATTTTAGTTTAACTTCACGCTGAGTTGATTGTTTTCAATCCCTAAAAGCTAAGAGTGCCGATCACTGTATATGTTGTTAGTTATTATGGGCCGACCCCACTCTTTACCAAAGCGACACTAATACCTTGACATATTACACATGGATGTAAATATATCTACAAAACATAGTTGGTAAAACGTAAACCTTAAAAGTAGAATTACTGGTCAATATGACGTATTAAAATAATGCATTTGACTATAAGTAAGGTGAGGCAATACTTCCTCATTCCTTTTTTTGAACAGTTTTTAACAGGTATTGCAACATATGTCCCACAGAATATTTCTCAAGTCTGGCCACATATTCTGTGCGTTTTTCGTCCAATTCGAGCTTCAAATTAATCATTTGAATTGGTTATAGGTTACCAGGGATGGTCTGAGCAGATCTCAGCTGCTCATGATAGTATAAATCCTTTCGATTCCATCAAATACAGAGTATTACCTTAGCTTTATAGATATTGGACTTTAGTATCTGTTTAAATGGTTGGCAGGGCTTTACATACGATCTCTTAGACTACGAGTCTTCGAAACGGATCCATTTTGCGTTGCATTTAACGATTTGGTGCAAAAAATAATTTTCTTTTAAAGTGTTCAAGCAACAATTCGAAACATGTTTTTTCATGGTCTCTCGGCGAGGCTTGCAGGGTAATGAATAAATTTTCAATTACAATTACTTTGACAAATACAACTATATGTAATTGTAATAGAAGTTTTGCCAATTACAATTGCTTATAAGTGTAGTTAATGATTTACCAATCAGAATTACTTGTAATTGTAATCCAATTGTAATTTCCAATTAGAATTACTTTTAATTGTGTTTTTTTTTTCCTTATAATTACATTTAATTTCAATTTTAAATTATAATTACATTTGAAGTAATTGTAATTGAATTTATGTCAAATACAATTATTTGTAATTCTAATAGAAGTTTTTCCAATTACTGTAATTAAAGTTTTGCCAATAACAATTACTTGTAATTCTAATTGAATTAAAGATTTTTCATTTATAATTACTTGTAATTGTGATTTTTTTCCTTACAATTACATGTAATTAGTAATATTTAATATAAGTAATTGTAACTGGCAAACTTCAATTACAGTTTATTGTTATTGGCGAAACTGCAATTACAGGTAATTGTGATTGGCAAAACTTAAATTACAAGTAATTGTAATTGATTAACATTAAGATTATTAAGAGCAATTGTAATTGGATAAACTTCAATTACAAATTATTGAAATTAATTATGGCTCAATTACACATTGCAAGTAATTGTAATTGACCCTGTAATGAATTACTTCGTGTAATCATTAAGCTCCAAACTTGCTCTCGGCATTAATTCCCCTGCTTTTGGAAGAAACCTTGTCTCGTAAGAGGCTCGCAGTGACATTGCAAGTTCTTGTTGAGTTCAACAATAATCTTTTTAGAGTAATGCCTCCAAGAATTGGACATGTTTTTGTAATTTGAACAATCTTTGTCATTGGAGTCTTCTGAACTGAACAAACCATTCCGCATATGATGCTTTAATGGTACAAATACCCTTGTAAATTACACATTTTTAAGTTTTACATTCATCATCAGTCATCTTAGACTTATTTTACAAAATTAAAATTCAACCGAAATCATATATGATTTTAATTCATAAAGTAAAATTTGTTCCTATTAATTAATACAATTTACAACATAACATTTTAGTTTCTCATAAAGTTCATACCTTCTTCTACCTCCTTCCTCTCTCTCTCTCCCTCCCTTCCTTTACTTTACATATCCTTTATAAATACAAAAGTATGTATGTATGTGTCTGAATAAGTATTTTAACTTTTAATGATGTCCTTACATGTTGATGTATATTAAAATGTACAACACAGTGGGATGCTTTTAAGGAAACTTTTTTCGAACAATGACTGTTAGTTGCGTGTTGTTTGTTGTTGTTGTTTTCTCTCTTTTCCTGTCATTGTAACTCTATTGTTTTGTGTCGCTTGCTTTCGCTCAGTATGATGTATAAATATTTTCCCTTTTTTTTATATTTTTGTTCATACAGGAATTTCTAATAAGGTATCATCAAGGATTTTACAGCACAGACATGCACACACACATACACCTACAAATACTTATTTATTTATGAAAGTGTATGTGTCAAAACGACATAAAATAAAATAAAAATGGAGTAAAAATAAAAAGAATGAAAGACAAAAAGTAAAAATAATGCTTATCAATTTTAACACACCATTTCTGTGTACAATTAAATAATGTATAGTATTTTGTTAAAAATATATGTGTGTATGTGTGTAAGTGTAATGTATGCGTGTGTGTCTGTTAAGTGTAGTGTAATATTTATGTAAATTTTAATCAGTATTGTACAACCTTACTTTAGTTGTAGATGATAGATAGTATTTTCCACAATTGTGTATGGATATGTAATGGAAGGAGCTTAAAGTTTATACAGTTATAAGTAAAGCACAGTGGTTTGCTTTGTTACAAAAAGTTTTAAATTCGAAAATTAAGGTTTTAAAGTGTTAATACACGCGTTAAGTTAATTTAATATTATTTTAATTATGTCCATAACACAGGTCGACAAATTTTAGACCAAAACATACTTTTCTAAAGGATTTTGCTGCACTTAATCCATTCATTCGAAGAAGAAAGAAGATATGTCAGATGTTAGGCCTTGATTTTTTAAGTTGACAAAATGGACTTTCAGATGGCTTTCAACATTTTAGAAATAAATTAGTCTTGGCGCAGTTATAACTATTCAAAAATGGATTTTTCGAACTTCAGGACACGTTATCTTAAATGGTGATGATCAAATGTATCCTCGGCCGGTCCCTGGAATTATTTGACATGTGGTCGAACCAGAGAACCACATAATCTGGTACTACGGCCAGTAGGACTTTGTCCTGGCTGGCCATTCGGTTGAGGTTCCTTCGGGATCCGTATAGTGGCTGTGGTGTAAACCCAAATTCGCGGGGAGAGAATGTCGGTTAAAGGACTGATACATGATGAAATCTATATTCCGGGATAAGCTCGGTGATGTTACCGAAGTCAACAGATACCCCACAGAGAAGTGACTGTGGGACTAAGCGTTGGAGATGAGTTGGTGTTAAATATATATGATACAGGATGAATGTATATGGCTCGTATACCTAGAGTGAGTGTGTTGGCTGAATTAGAAGTGTGCTGGGTTGAATGATGATGGATGAAAGGTATCTGAATTTTCCTTCCTTGTCCAGGTACGTTCATGGAAAATTCTGTTCATACCAGATTTAAAACAGTATGTTCTCTGTGAGTAAGAACAAAGTCCTCGACTTATTTGATGGAATCTTGTTTCGGACTACCGAATTCGTCTCTAGGTGCTGTTGCCAACTCAACAGAAGCCATCGCATCTGCGTGATGTTTTTACATCTCGAAAGTTGAGCAAAGGGGTCAGCAATGTTCGGAGATTGAATGATGTAAAAAAAATTGCCATCTGAGTGTAAGATACACAAAGTGGAGGTGGTGAGTCGTCATAGAATCTCACACAGTGATTGAAAAATACCACCGTGAAATAGGCCAACACGCAGGTGCTCACGTAAGACACTTAGACACATATCTTGTGCGACACGAATGTCGAGGTGATTTACGTGAGTATCTGCCGTGTTGGCTTAACTCACGGTGGTATTTTTCATCCACTGGGTGAGCAAAAATATAACGACTCACCACCGCCTCTTTTTGGTATCTTACACGCAGATGTAGCTAACCAGAGGCAAAATTTATCGGGATCCCAAATGGAATATCATGGAAAAGCGAAACATTAGAGCAAATAAGGATGGCTCTAAACTAAGAGACAAAACGTTTCTGAGGATGTACCTTATCACAACACCAGTTTCCAGACAGATTAATGGAATGTGTGAACTGGATTGGAATAAATATGCCCATGATACTGAATATACCCCCATATTCAGTATCACGAGATCCTTTGCCGTATGATCTTCTAGATGTAAGCTTTGAATCTTCCAAGGACGTAGCGAATTTACTTGCTATAAATAGAAGTTAGCTTGCTGAAGTTAAACACGGCGAATGCAAATCCTTTCAACGCCACAAAGGCAGAATTAAAATCGTGGATGAGGAACTCCCATACGGACATTGTGGCAAACTTGAGCTAACGCACAATAGGACTGATAGGTGTACTTTTTCGAATTGTTAAACGGAAGTGATGTTTTTGCATGTCGGAAGTTAAGCAATACTTGAGCAAAGTGCACGTATACTGGACCGGAAATTCCATATACGTAAATTCCGACCTGCGTGTAAAAAGCACAATGGGGCGGTGGTGAGTCGTCACAAAAGCTCACGCAGTGGTTGAAACAAACACCGTGAAATAGGCCAACACGGCAGGTGTTCACGTATTAACTTCTCATGTCTGCGGATATTGCAAAGCCGTGACTTCCTACGAGTATGTGGTAGAAATTCATTGGTTTGATGGTATTCCACCAGAATTTCAAATTAAAATATGATTTGGAACTGATTCTAGTCACTTAAGCATGGTTGTAGCTAAGAGCCAGATCGTTATTATGTTGCCAAAACCCAGCTTTCCTACGAGAATTTTCAAATATGATCTGATGAAAAGTTGAAAGTCTTCCAAGAGACAGTCCTCGACAAAGGAGCTCAATTAAACCACAAATTTAATATAATCTTGTTAAAGCTAGAATGATTGGAACAAAGACAATGTATTCTCGCCTAATCCTTTGTATATTATTGTAAAACACGAGCAGTTTCCTATAAAACCCAACCTCCGATCTCGCTAGTTCCAAAGAGGTTAGATACTACAGCACTTCATCTCATTTACTTACGGAAATATAGATGTTATCTGGGAAAAGTCAAGAATGAAAGTTTAACTAGATAGCTTATTGGTCACACAGATACATACATATGTTTATAGCTAACTTTTAAAGTTAGAAAATAACAATAGCTTTCAATTAATTAACACGCCATAATGCAAAAATTGTCGTCATCTCTGATCGCTAATTGTATTTGTCAACTAAATTGTCACATTCTACTAATGTCAGAATGTATGTGTATCGTTTTTTTTTTTGTTTTTCTCCTGTAACATCAACGTATCTAAACAATTGCAATTGTATTAATGTGAAAGACTGTATATGTATGTATATCTGTGTGTTCATGTTGACATCTCTAAAGCGTTTATCTGTTTGAGAACAATAACAAAATTTGTATTTGTTTATTTGTCATATTGTACATTAGTATAAGTAAATGAATGTATGTATATATGTATGTGTGTTTATTATTTGTATTTTATTTTTTCACATAATACAATAAAAACCTGAATACAAACACACACACACATATACAAATTCACTTGCATTTCCCACAAAAACCAAACATACAACATTTATTCGTTTATATTTTATCTTAAAATGGTAGTACATCCTTTTTTGGGTTCCCCTTCTCCCCAGCCCTTACATTTTACATTTGTGTCCTAAGCCAAACAGCTAACCATCAAACCAAACACATCCATCCATCCATCCAACAATATTCAGTCAGTCAGTCATTCGTTCATTCATTCAAACTAATTCATTCCCCTTTTTAGTGAATGACGACGACAAGTACCATTTCAGTTTTAATTAGGTTTATGTTCAGCTTAAATATCTATACATATATTCGCAAATCACTACCCTGCAGTTTAGGGTGGCTGTCGAACACTACCTTGAAGAATTAGCTACTTATCAATTGATCTTACACACTCTCTATTTCGATTGCAAATAAAGTCAATTGTCGCTGGGAAAGATTACTACTGGTGGTTTAAATAGTTACCTTCTAAGTGTCTTACAGAAAAGGGACCTTATGTTAAAGTCAAGAAACAAAACTGCAGGGTTGTTAATTCTTCGTCTGTGTGTGTCTTACATACGGGTTGTTAGCAAAACAAAACGCCAAAAAAAAACAACACTCATACACAAAAATTAATTGTCATTTTGTTGTTGTATATTGTATATTTTATAAAACAGACCCTTAAAAACTTGTTTGTATTAGAAATTGTTTGAATTTTATTTTGGTTTCTCTCCCTCTATCGTTTCTTTCAGTGTCAATCTTAATGTTGTATTGTATTATTTTCTATGGCTTTTTCTCAACTTCTGTTTTATCGCTTTAAAATGCTTTCCGATTTTATATTAAAAAGTTACTTTAGAATATTAGTTTTTAGTACTTACGCTTTTGATTTCATTCATTTTTGTAAATTGTCGTCCAAATTCCCATAGATCCACACCGAATTTTAAAGCCCAATTACGAACTCTGTAAAGAAGGAGGAAGAGGAAAGAGGTATGAATATTAAATGTTCCAATTTATTTGTTCTAAAGAATATATTCCTTCGCATTTAGAGGAATAAAAGCAATTTTTTAATTTTAAAGTAATCGAAATTATAACAAAGTTAAACAACAACAATAAAGATCCAAAAGGTGAAGCCTTATAAGGATTTGTTGTAGTAAAACTAGAGCTTATAAAGCTTAAGCAGCGGCGTGTGAGACGAACTAAATTCCTGTAAAAATTAAATATTCAACTCTCAAAATAGGCTGCTTAAAGATTTATATGGCGAGGCCGTATCCCCCACTCTTCTTTGGAAATCATTTCGCCTAAGTTTCCAAAGAAAATACATCCAACTGATTTGTTGGTCAAAAATTTGCGCTTGACACTGCTTTCAGACATAAGGCAATAGGTGCATGGACACACACACCATACGGTCACGCGAGTATTACAGAGTAGATATCTGGTTTCCCAAATAATATCTACTACTGCACTCCCAAATCCTTCTTTCAGAGAAGTTTCGGTTTTACTATCTCCGAAAATTCATCACTGGATGAAGACTATTCGCATAGAAAACTTTTCGTATTCATGGATGCTTCCACACTTAAGCCAATAGGTGCATGGATACACAAACCATACGGTCACCCGAGTTTTACAGAGTAGATATCTGATTTCCCAGATGGTATCTACTACTGCACTCCCAAATCCTTCTTCCAGAGAAGTTTCGGTTTTACTATCTCTGAAAATTCGGAGGAAGACTACTCGCGTAGAAAACTTTTCATATTCATGGATGGTTCCAAAGGAGAGCGAGTTGCTGGTGGCATTTTCATTCCTGATTTCGGGATCAAACTAGTCTTTAGGATACACTACTGGCTAAACTACCAACTACAAGAAGTGCAGAAAATTGGCTTTGGTATAACAGAATATCAAACAGGGATATTCAACTCTAAACCAACAGACAAGCTGCATCTTTTGCGACATCGCGCTAAAAGTTAAGCAATCAACGACTACATAAAAGGTTTTATGAACTTTCCCCAGACAAGATGTCACAACGAGCCCACTTCCATCATTACCAGGAAGATGTGGACAGACTAGTACGAAGATCATTTCATTGACTAGACCGTAGATATAGACCATAGACTACTCCATAGAATAGGTTTACTAGTCCATAGACTCGTACATAGACCAGTTAGTTGTATAGCACTTTGGATATCCAATAGTCCAGTGTATAGACTAGTCAGTAGTCTAATACATAGGCTAGATATATAGTAGTCAATAAAGTAGTCAATAACATGAGAATATAGTTTAGTCCATAGAGTAATTAAAGTTAAAATAGTTGTCAGTAAATAGGCTTTTCTAAAGCCTACACAAGTTCACAGACTATTCAAAAGGCTGATACATAGATAAGTAGACTAGGCAAATAACTATTCAATTTACTCTTACATAGCTTTGTCTACTCCACAGATTAGTCCTTAAACTAGTCAATAAATAAAAAACTAAAAGAAAATTAAGATCTTCTAATCCAATGCAACTTAAATTTTGAACCCAAACAAGATACGGGGCTTGGATTATATCATTTCCCCTGATATGCTATTCTATCTAAAAAGGGATGAAAGCATCTATCTATCTCTCTCTCTCGACGGCATTATACTCATTAGTATTAACAATAATTGTAATTGAAGTTGTTCCAATTACAATTACTTGTAATGTGTAATTTAGCATTAACCAATTACTTGTAGTTAGAAAAACTACTCCAATTACAAGTACTTGTAATGCTTCAAAGACAATTACTTCAAATGTAATTGTTATTGAAAACGTAATCATCAAATGTTAATATATTTGAAAATGTAATCATTACCTCCTACATAAGATCGAGAACCCGTTCTATTTAGAAAAATCAACATTTGTGGTTTTGTCCATTTTGATAAGTCCATTTAAAAAAAATACTCATATACATATGTATGTATATTTTCTAAAAATACCACAACATCGAATATCTAATTAAATTAAACACTTTTCACCTCAACAATATAAATTAATTTGTTGCTGCTTTCCTGCTCTTCACAAATTTTATTTATTTTTTTTTTTTTTGTTTAATCTTTCTTGTGTTTTAAAAAAGTTAAAAATAGAAAGACGAACAGACGATAATAAAATGACCCGTGTCATGATTACGAATTTTCCACGTGAGCGGCTAAAAAAGTCAACAATCAAAAAGAAAAAGCAAAAGTAGAAAAAAAAATTAAACTCAATCTAGGCGATTTAAATGAATGAAGAAATAACGAAGAAGAAGGATAAAGGAGATGATGAAGAAGAAGAAGTACGAGGTGGAGCGGAAGGAATGAATGAAAACCCCATTAATGCTAATGCAAATCAACAACTAAACCATGTGTGGGAGTGTGTGTAGGTGTGTGTTTTCTAACGGTTTTGTAAAATGTCTATGTGTGGCCTTTTCAAAATGTGTTCTATATTTATATTTTTATTGTTGTTGTTGTCGTTAATGTTACTGTTGTTGTATATTTGCTTTATATATAGCAAACACAACAAACTGTTGAGACACATTTTACTTTGATTTAAAACAGTAGCAACAACAACAAAATTACAACATGACACGCACACGCTTACATAGAATATAGAATATATGTATATTACATACATATATGTATGTATATATAAAACATATACAAGCGATTTATTTTCAAAACAACAGCGACAAAAAGCGAAAACGTAAACAGGAGTCTTCTCCCTCAGCTCTGAGTGAGCAATAGTAGACTTTTTAAGTGCAAGAGTAAGTGGATTTGTCTCGTGATATTTTATGAGATTTACCGCCGCTTCATATGAATGCAAAAAAAATACAACTATATAACACATACACATACACCCACAGACAGTTATGCTTACACACGTACAATTACATTATTATTTACAAACAATTTAATGTGTACGAGAGTAAGTACCGCATATTACTTGTCATGTATACTGTTAGACAGACATGAATTTAAATATTTCAAAATAACGAAAAAAAATAGTGGATCATGTTGCACAGTGGCACAACGATTTCTATGTTTACTCTTTGTCCATAGACTAGTCAATAGAATAGGCCATAGACTAGGCTATAGACTAGTCAATAGACTAGGCTATAGGTCAGTCAATAGACTAGGCCCTAGACTAGTCAGTAGACTAGACCATAGACTAGTTAATAGACTAGGCCATAGTCTAGTCAATTGACTTGGCTATAGACTAGTCAATAAACTAGGCTATAGACTAGTCAATATACTAAGCCATAGACTAGTCAATAGACCAGGCGATAGACTAGTCAATATACTAAGCCATAGACTAGTCAATAGACTCGGCTATAAACTAGTCAATAGACCAGGCGATAGACTAGTCAATAAACTAGGCTATAGACTAGACAATAGACTATGCTACAGACTAGCCGATAGACTAGGCCATAGCCTAGTCAATAGACTCTGCCATAGCCTAGTCAATAGACTCGGCCATAGCCTAGTCAATAGACTCGGCCATAGACTAGTCCATAGATCAGGCGATAGACTAGTCAATAAACTAGGCTATAGACTAGTCAATAAACTAGGCTATATACTAGTCAATAAACTAGGCTATAGACTAGTCAATAAACTAGGCTATATATTAGTCAATAAACTAGGCTTTAGACTAGTCAATATAATATGAAATAGACTAGACCATAGACTAGTCAATAGACTAGTCTATGGTGTATGGTATGGTCTATTGACTAGACTAGTCAATAGACCATAGACTAGTCAATAGACTAGGCCATAGACTACCAAATAGAATGGTCCATAGACTAGACCATATACTTGTATATTGACTAGTCCATAGATTACTAAATAGTTCAAAATCTAGTAAATAGACTAGTCAATAGGCAAGTTAATGGACTAGTCCATAGATAAGTCAATTTACTATTCCATAGTAAATAGATTGGTTAATAGGCTAGTTCATAGACTAACCTATGGACTAGTCAATAGACTATGCCATAGACTAGTCAATAGACTATGCCATATACTAGTCAATAGACTAGGCCATAGACTAGTCAATAAACTAGGCCATAGACTAATCAGTAGACTATGCCATAGACTAGTCAATAGACTAGTCAATAGACTAGTCAATTAACCAGGCCATAGACTAGGCTATAGACTAGGCAATAGACTATTCAATATACTAGGCTATAGACTAGTCAATAGGCTATGCTATAGACTAGTCAAAATACTAGGACTAGAAAATAGACTAGACCATAGACTAGTCAATAGACTAGTCCATAGACTAGTCCATAGACTAGTCCATAGACTATTCAATAGACTAGGCCATAGACTTGACCATGTACTTGTATATAGACTAGTTCATAGATTACTAAATAGTCCAAAGTATAGTCAATAGACTTTTCCATAGACAAGTCAATAGACTAGTAAATAGTAATGGACTAGTCCATAGACTTGTAAATAGTCCAAAGTCAAGTCAATAATCCAAAGTCTAGAAAATAGACTAGTTAAAAGACAAGTTAATGGACTAGCCCATAGACAAGTCAATTTAGTATTCCATAGTAAAAAGACTGGTTAATAGACTGGTCCAATTACTAGTCAATAGTCTAGTATATAGGCTAATATATAGACTAGTCAAACAATACCGATATTTAGAAAAGTTCATAAACGACTCCATATATTAGTCCACAGGCTTCTTAATATACTAATTCATAGGCTAACCAGTAGACTAATACATAACCTAGTGCATAGTTAGTCTCTTGCCTAGTCAGTAGATTAATGCACCAGTGTGCAAGGTGTAAGCTTAAAAGTACCTTAATGCAGTGCATTTTTGTTCAATTCGTTGTTGTTGCTATTGTAGCCTCACTCTGCCTACACTTTTAATGCATGATTTGGTTTATAATCATGTTGTTGTTATTGTTGTTTTATATAAAATACTCACACACACACACACTTGTGCTCATTCATTCAGTTATGATTGCACGTAATAGACTCTGTCGGCCTGTCTATAATTTCCGTTTTAATGTATGTAACTATGTGTGTGTGTGTATGTATGTAACTATGTGTGTGTGTGTAAGCTTAAACAAGTGTGTAAAAAGCACCTGTTTGTCAATTTTTTTATTTTTTTTTTGCATTTTCATTGTGTAGGTGTGTTTATTTTTTTATTATTTCTTAGTTGAGGCATTGTCAAAGTTGTACTTTTTTTTTGCTTTTTTGTCATAGTCATAGTTGTTATAAATTTAGATTAGTTGCCATTTGGCATGTGTAGTATGAATTTAATTACATTGTAAAACTGTAATTTCTAGCACTTTCAATGCAAACAAATTAACTTGAAAAAAGAAAAGAAAGAGTTTATTGACCCGTTTTATTTCACTTTTGTATGTGGTATTGTTGTTTTTGTTATTTCTGTTGATTTTTATTTAGTTGTCACGTTAGAGCTAGTTTTAATATTATTTTTATTTATTTTTAGTTTTGTGTCATGAAAATAATTCTAGTGATTTGCTTTCAATGTGTTAATTTGCGGTTTTAACGAAGACGTATGATTATTTAACAATTATTAATATAGAAATATAAATATTACTTATACGTCTAGTTTGTAGTTGAAGTTAATTGTTATTTGTTTTTTTATGGAACAAAACTGTACAGTGGGCAAAATACTGGTTTAGGTGATAGATAAGACTATAGACTGTAGACTAGGCTATAGACTAGACCATAGACTAGACTATGGACAAGGCTATAGACTAGACTAGTAATTGACTAGACTATAAACTCGACTATAGACTAGACTGTAGACTGCAGATTAGACATTTACTAGACTATAGACTGAACTACAAAATGAACTATAGACTGAACTATAGACTAGACTATAGTGTGGACTATAGACCAGACTATAGACTGGACTACAGAGCAGACTATAGATTAAACTACATACTAGAATATAGAAAAGACTATAGACTAGGCTATACACTAGGCTATACACTAGGCTATGAACTACACTATCGACTCGACTATACCGTAGACTAGACTACAAACTAGACTTTAGACTATACTATAGACTAGACTCTAAAGACTAGACTGTAGAGTAGACTGTAGACCAGACTATAGACTAGACTGTAGGCTAAACCATAAACTAGACTGTAGGCAAAACTATAGGATAGACTTTATACTAGACTATAGACTAGATTATAGACTAGACTATAGACTAAACTATAGACTTAACTATGAACTAAACTATAAACTAAACCATAAACTAAACTATAAAACTAAACTATAGACTAAACTAATAAACTAACTAACTAACTAACTAACTAACTAACTACTACCTAACTAACTAACTAACTAACTAACTAACTAACTAACTAACTAACTAACTACTAACTAACTAACTACTAACTAACTAACTAACTAACTAACTAACTAACTAACTAACTAACTAACTAACTAACTAACTAACTAACTAACTAACTAACTAACTAACTAACTAACTAACTAACTAACTAACTAACTAACTAACTAACTAACTAACTAACTAACTAACTAACTAACTAACTAACTAACTAACTAACTAACTAACTAACTAACTAACTAACTAACTAACTAACTAACTAACTAACTAACTAACTAACTAACTAACTAACTAACTAACTAACTAACTAACTAACTAACTAACTAACTAACTAACTAACTAACTAACTACTAACTAACTAACTAACTAACTAACTAACTAACTAACTAACTAACTAACTAACTAACTAACTAACTAACTAACTAACTAACTAACTAACTAACTAACTAACTAACTACTAACTAACTAACTAACTAACTAACTAACTAACTAACTACTAACTAACTAACTAACTACTAACTAACTAACTAACTAACTAACTAACTACTAACTAACTAACTAACTAACTAACTAACTAACTAACTAACTAACTAACTAACTAACTAACTAACTAACTAACTAACTAACTAACTAACTAACTAACTAACTAACTAACTAACTAACTAACTAACTAACTAACTAACTAACTAACTAACTAACTAACTAACTAACTAACTAACTAACTAACTAACTAACTAACTAACTACTAACTAACTAACTAACTAACTAACTAACTAACTAACTAACTAACTAACTAACTAACTAACTACTAACTAACTAACTAACTAACTAACTAACTAACTAACTAACTAACTAACTAACTAACTAACTAACTAACTAACTAACTAACTAACTAACTAACTAACTAACTAACTAACTAACTAACTAACTAACTAACTAACTAACTAACTAACTAACTAACTAACTAACTAACTAACTAACTAACTAACTAACTAACTAACTAACTAACTAACTAACTACTAACTAACTAACTAGCTAACTAACTAACTAACTAACTAACTAACTAACTAACTAAACTAACTACTAACTAACTAACTAACTAACTAACTAACTAACTAAAAAAACTCATTATTTAGTTATTTATTTAATTACTTTTTCTCAAAACGAGAGCAAACCCATGATAAATATGTAAGTGAACAAATTACTTTCAAAACTATTAAAAGAATATATAACAAAAAACAACAACAACAAATAGCGTAAACATTTAGTCCAATTAACAAACATTAACAATCCTTAACCAATACTTTTACTAAGAGAACTTTAACCTAGTCTTACAATAAAACTGTGTGTGCAAGTTCCTTAACTTGCTATCATTGTTGTTGTTGCATTAAGTACCAAACAACAATATCAGAGCAGCAAATTGAAAAGAGAAGAACAAAAATTAACTTTAATATCGAGAACTATGGACCATATTGTAAGAGTTGTAGTTTTTCTCTTTATTCAATTATATTTTGTGTGTATGTGTGTGTTGTTTCTGTATTTTTTGTAACGAATTTTTTTTTTTTGAATTTTTTGCTATTTACAAATTCTATGGGCATATTTCTCTTAAATGACAAACAATGTTTGTTTATATGTTTCTTTAGACGTTTGTACATTTGTTTGCTTGGTTTTGTGTTATATTGCAACAACAAAATGAGAAGACCTACGAGCATACACACATACATACAAATTGAACAACAACATAACAAAGTTATTGAGGTCATTTCATAAAATACATACAAACATAGTTGTTTTTTCACAATTTTCTTACTCACACACTTAAATGCAACGCACACACTTCCTTCCTTTTTGAATACCAACACTTTTACAGCAGTTACAACTTTCATGTGGAATATTAGGGACGAGTGTTAACTTGCGAAGAATATGGATTCAAAATTAAAAAACAATCGGTTCAGATATGTGTTTATTACAAAAACCAAATTCAAAATAATCAACCTTTAACCTTTACTTAGACAAAAAATGCAACCACCTTAATGTTAAATACCAAAAAAAGATTACAACTGTTTTTTTTGTAGTTGTTACTCTTCATCCAAGTTCTGGTAGTAAACAAAAACACACTCAACTCAACAAACAACAAAAATTTGTAAATGTTATAACACAACAAAACGCTGAAAAAAATAACGAAACTTTGCTGTGAAAAGAAACGAGGAGAGGCGTAAAAAGCGAAGCATAAGAAAAGAACTGAAAAGTTTAATGCATTTTTTAATATTTTATAAACATTACGAGAGTCTACGGCCACGACTACTACTACAAGTACAAACATTTTACATATTTTATTTATTTTTTTCCTTTTTTTTCATTATTTGTGGCATCATAATACAAAATGTATTAATTTAATATATACTAAAACAACAAGAACAAAATAGAGCAAATTTTTTATAATTTCTTTTACTGCTATTATATGAGTATTAATGTAAACTGAAGCGAAAAAGAAAGAAAACATGAAGATTGCTTAAGAAATAAACCAAATATTCTTTCTAAAAATAAGTAAAAAATTTGAATTTAAGAAATTTATTGGTGAAAAATAAATTTTCCGGAAAAGACTTTAAAAGCTATGGGGACTTTTGTAGAGAAATTTCTTGGAATTATTTCTAAAATTGCCACCTGTAGAATGATTATTATAAAATTTAAATGGACAGACGGACATGGCTTAAGCGACTAAGAGTTATTCTAAACCGATTGGTATACTTTAAGGTGGACTTGGACTCCGTATATTCTATTAGTAGATTAAATGAAATAATACTCTATAGATTTCACTAATACTGTCCCTGTGTTGGATGAAATAGAAGAAAAGACATGTTGATGTCCAAAACAACCGAAAAATGTAGAAAATGTAAGTTCAAAACAAAACTGGTGACAAATATAGTCCTTGATGCGTTTTACCTACAGTTTAGTAGCAATTTTTGTACAGGATTCTGACGGATAATGTGCAAGCACTTTGCTCAGGGCTGATGTATTTCTCGAGTGAACTTAATAAGTTCCCCGAATTATGCATTTGATTGGCTGTTACTTCCCAGAAACTGGAAATGACAAGCAGCTTTCTGTTAAACCAGTTGATATCAACATATCCATTAATTAAAATAGGATCAATAGGGCTACTAGCAGGTACAACCCGTTTAAACAACCGGATCCGAACGGATTTGGGGAAAAGAACTTATAAACAAAGCTAAAGGAAATTAGACCAATTAGTTTATCCTTTTTCCTTCCAAAAACCTTGGAGATAAACATTCAAGTTTAAATTCAACGACATACATCGCATCATTTAACAACGTACATCCCGAGTCGTTCATATCGGACTACTGTCTTGGTATTAATCGCCAACTTTGATGAAAAGACTTTTTAGATCATTATCTCAGAAGACGCGGAACCCCTCAAGAAGGAGTAGTAACTCTATTTCATTTTATTAGGGAACTTAGATGTACGGGATTCAAGGTTATTAGGTATACGAATGAAGTCTCCGTAGTGGTGGATCATTATCTCTGAAATGCCTGCAATCACTGTCATAAAGGTGCAACAACGTCAAACACTTTAAGAAAGACGTTCCCACGACATCGGTTCTTCACACCGGAACGACTCGGAGCTAAACGAACAACGACCAAGTATTGTCAACGCAGCCACAACGAATTTACACATGTCGCTGCTACAACAAAAAGAAAGAACAGTATCTCCACTTCTTCGAAACTTGGAACTTAAATCTATGCGATTCACTCTATAGCGGTGTATGGCAAATATTGTAGAGAACTAATCAGTGCAACGTTTTTCAGCTTGAAATATCAGTTTAGGTTCCATTGAGTGTACGGAGTTGATATTCGAAAACATACTTATAGTCAAGATTCCTAAAGCGCTATAAATGTTGTTTATAGGATTTCAAATTTGATACTTTAATACCGGGAATTTCTCAATAAGATAGTAAAACATTTCTTAGTAGAACTGTGTTGACTTCTGGATTATCAACAAGTACCTGATGATATTATAAGAGACTCTCTTGGAATAAAGACACTTCAGTAGCAAAGCAAGAGATAAACAATTTTGCCGACCCCGACATGTAATCGCTCGATTAGGAACTGACTCTATGAGCTTTTACCATCTAAGGGCTCAACTGAGACTACATGCAGAATAGCGAAGATCTTTTGGCCAGTATACCCACTACAATCATTAAACATTTAAAATTTTCGCAGAGCTCAGCTGCGGAACGTAGTGATTATTTGTCACTACACTTTTAGGCGTCTAAATCTATTATGACGAAGAGGAAAAAGAAAATGTCATTCACTTTCTCTGTCATTTCGGAGCTTTAACGGAATGTAACCTGACCTAGGTTATGTTAGGTAAGGTGTTGATTCGGCAACAATCTCTAGAAACATATTTGACAGTTAGTCAATTATAAGCTCATTGCTTTTTCAGTCTCGCAACCATATCGAGATGGCCGAAAGACTTCACCCAAATACACAAAGTATTATAACACAGTACGAGTACAGTACTTGTCTTCTTCTGTCACGACATCTAAGTCAGTTATCAGCAATACATGGTTCTGCTGGTCCATGTACGAGCACTTTGCTCAAGTACTCGAGCTATCTAATCTCTGACCATTGCTGCTCCGTTGCTTAACTTCCAAAATGCAAAAACATCACTTCCGTTTACAACCACAACCACGTTTACAGGTGTCGGCAACAGCACCTAGTGACGTATTGGCAGACCGAAACTCTAATCAATCATATAAACTGAAAACTGGTTCTTATCCATAGAGAAATTCGTTCTGTGGTAAATCTGATATGAACAGAGTAAAACCTGAACATACCTGGATAAGAAAGGAAAATTCAATGGTATCACTTGTATAAGATACCTTACATCCATCACCATTCTGACATCAACTCATTTCCAAAGCTTATTCCCGCAATTACTCCTCTACAGGATAACTGTTGTCTCAGCATCAGTCTTTTAACCTTTATTCTCTACCACAGCCACTACGTGCACTCCGAAGGGACTTTCCAATAACCGAAACCGAATTCCGAAACTCTGACCAGCGGGCTACCGGTTCTCGTGGTACCAGATTATGAGGCTCTGATTCGACTCCTTGACAAATCAAAGAAAGACCGAGGACACATTAGATCATCACCAGGTTATAGTCCTGACAGACTAAAGGTACTGGTAACACCCCATTTCCCCGAGATTACATTAACACCAAGATGAGAGAGTATCATCAAAGCAACTTTTTCTTACAATGAGATCTTTAAAAGTACAATGGTACACGAATGATTTTGTTTAATTTAAAATTTATTTCCTGATTGAAATAATAACATATTTAAACCCGATATACTATTACCAAAGAACAAATTTTCTCACATCAAACTTTCCCCCACACTTTCAAATAGTTAAGATTTAATTTAATAATTTCAAACCAAAACTATGCAGAAACAAAAGTAAACGTGACAAACAAACAAAAAACAACAAATCTTTCACACAAACATTCATAAAAAAAAACTTTATGTAAACAGTTTGTTGACCATAAGGAAGTGCAACATGGATTAAAATGAAGAAAAAAAAGAACAGAACATGGCACACATTACATGGCCACGCTAAAACTGATGCAAAAAAAACAACGAATTACAACTTCAAGATTTTTATAAATTTAACAGCAACTAAAGGGAAAAACCTAAAAACTTGTGCTTTCCTTTTATTTTATTATCTTTTTTTTAATAACAAACATGGCTGATTCTTTAGTGTTTTTATTATTTCTTTGGCTCTGGTTTTTTGTATTCCTCCAACTAGAGAAAAATAGTGGAGCATACAGCAGAATTATACACAAATAACAAAAATATATAAAAAAAAACAAACTGAATACGGAAAACTTATGCCAAGATTTGGGTCATTTTCATCAACGACAACAGCAGCTATAAACTTAAAAGTAGTAGCATTAAATGAAAATAAAGCAGCAACAGCAGCAGCTCCAACAGCAACAACAAAAAAACACTAAAACTATTGCTACTGCTATATATAGCAGCAGCAACAACAACAGTATCATCTCTAACAATAGTAATACAGTAGAAGGCGAAAATAACAAAAACAAAAAAAAAATTGTTACAACACTGTCTCATCTTGCCGTCGAGTTTACAAAAGTTTAATTGGATTTTCTTCTGCACGACTCATGAAAACAAAAACAACACAAAAACGTATATATATTTTTATTTCTTTTTTTTATATATATATGACAACGAGTAAAATTTCACAAATTAACAAAATTAACTTTTATTTTTTTTCCAAGAAGAACTGCAGAGAAATAATAATAAGGAGAAGAACAATAGTTAAGAGACGTGGTGCTATGTAATACAGTGGCTCTGAAATAGGCTGATTTTTTTTAAAGATTTTACAATAAAACATTATTAAGGTTAAAAAACTTATATGAGTTTTAAGATTTAAAAATATCATTTTTAAATATCGGTAGAAAAATTAACAATTTTACTAATGTTTTAAAACATTTGGTTAGTTAGTTAGTTAGGTAGTTAGTTAGTTAGTTAGTTAGTTAGTTAGTTAGTTAGTTAGTTAGTTAGTTATTTAGTTAGTTAGTTAGTTAGTTAGTTAGTTAGTTAGTTAGTTAGTTAGTTAGATCTTAGTAGTTAGTTAGTAGTTATTTAGATTAGTTTAGTAGTTATTGTTAGTTAGTAGTTAGTTAGTTAGTTAGTTAGTTAGTTAGTTAGTTTAGTTAGTTAGGTCGTTAGTTAGTTAGTATTTAGTTAGTTAGTTAGTTAGTTAGTTAGTTAGGTAGTTATTCGTTAGTTAGTTAGTTCGTTAGTTCGTTTCAGTTCGTTCGTTCGTTCGTTAGTTCTTCGTTCGTTCGTTCGTTAGTTCGTTCGGTTCGTTCGTCGTTCGTTTCGTTCGTTCGTTCGTTCGTTCGTTCGTTTCGTTCGTTCGTTGTTCGTTCGTTCGTTCGTTCGTTCGTTAGTTCGTTCGTTCTTCGTTCGTTCGTTCGTTCGTTCGTTCGTTCGTTTCGTTCGTTTCGTTTCGTTCGTTCGTTCGTTCGTTCGTTCGTTCGTTCGTTCGTTCGTTTCGTTCGTTCGTTCGTTCGTTCGTTCGTTCGTTTCGTTTCGTTCGTTCGTTCGTTCGTTCGTTCGTTCGTTCGTTCGTTCTTCGTTCGTTCGTTCGTTCGTTCGTTCGTTCGTTCGTTCGTTCGTTCGTTCGTTCGTTCGTTCTTTCGTTCGTTTCGTTCGTTCTTCGTTCGTTCGTTCGTTCGTTCGTTCGTTAGTTCGTTCGTTCGTTTCGTTCGTTCGTTCGTTTCGTTTCGTTCGTTCGTTCGTTCGTTCGTTCGTTCGTTCGTTCGTTCGTTCGTTCGTTCGTTCGTTCGTTCGTTCGTTCGTTCGTTCGTTCGTTCGTTCGTTCGTTCGTTCGTTTCGTTCGTTCGTTGTTCGTCGTTCGTTCGTTCGTTCGTTCGTTCGTTCTTCGTTCGTTCGTTCGTTTTCGTTCGTTCGTTCGTCGTTCGTTCGTTCGTTCGTTCGTTCGTTCGTTCGTTCGTTCGTTCGTTCGTTCGTATTCGTTCGTTGTTCGTTCGTTCGTTCGTTCGTGCGTTCGTTCGTTCGTTCGTTTCGTCGTTCGTTCGTTCGTTCGTTCGTTTCGTTGTTCGTTCGTTCGTTCGTTCGTTGTTCGTTCGTTCGTTCTTTCGTTCGTTCGTTCGTTCGTTCGTTCTTTCGTTCGTTCGTTCGTTCGTTCGTTCTTTCGTTCGTTCGTTCGTTCGTTCGTTCGTTCGTTCGTTCGTTCGTTCGTTCGTTCGTTCGTTAGTTCTTTAGTTCGTTCGTTCGTTCGTTCGTTCGTTCGTTCGTTCGTTCGTTCGTTCGTCGTTCGTTCGTTTCGTTCGTTCGTTCTTGTTCGTTGTTCGTTCGTTCGTTTTCGTTCGTTCGTTGTCGTTCGTTTTCGTTCGTTCGTTTCGGTCGTTCGTTAGTTCGTTACGTTCGTGTTTCGTTCGTTCGTTCGTTCGTTTCGTTTTCGTTTCGGTAGTTCGTTCGTTCGTTCGTTCGTTCGTTTTCGTTCGTTCGTTCGTTCGTTCGTTCGTTCGTTCTTCGTTTCGTTAGTTCGTTCGTTGTTCGTTCGTTCTTCGTTCGTTCGTTCGTTTCGTTCGTTCGTTCGTTCGTCGTTCGTTCGTTCGTTCGTTCGTTCGTTCGTTCGTTCGTTCGTTCGTTCGTTCGTTTCGTTCGTTCGTCGTTCGTTCGTTCGTTCGTTCTTCGTTCGGTTCGTTCGTTTCGTTCGTTCGTTCGTTCGTTCGTTCGTTCGTTCGTTCGTTCGTTCGTTCGTTCGTTCGTTCGTTCGTTCGTTCGTTCGTTCGTTCGTTCGTTCGTTCGTTCGTTCGTTCGTTCGTTCGTTCGTTTAGTTCGTTCGTTCGTTCGTTCGTTCGTTCGTTAGTTCGTTCGTTCGTTTCGTTCGTTTCGTTTCGTTCGTTTCGTTCGTTCGTTCGTTCGTTCTTCGTTCCGTTCGTTCGTTCGGTCGTTCGTTAGTTCGTTCGTTCTTCGTTCGTTCGTTCGTTCGTTCGTTCGTTCGTTCGTTGTTTCGTTCTTCGTTCGTTCGTTCGTTCGTTTCGTTCGTTCGTTCGTTCGTTCGTTCGTTTCGTTCGTTCGTTCGTTCGTTCGTTCGTTCGTTCCGTTCGTTCGTTCGTGTCGTTCTTCGTTCGTTCGTTCGTTCGTTCGTTCGTTCGTTCGTTCGTTCGTTCGTTTCGTTGTTCGTTCGTTCGTTCGTTCGTTCGTTCGTTCGTTCGTTCGTTCGTTCGTTCGTTCGTTCTGTTCGTTCGTTCGTTCGTTCGTTTCGTTCGTCGTTCGTTCAGTTCGTTCGTTAGTTCTTCGTTCGTTTTCGTTCGTTCGTTCGTTCGTTCTTTCGTTTCGTTCGTTCGTTCGTTCGTTTCGTTCGTTCGTTCGTTCGTTCGTTCGTTCGTTCGTTCGTTCGTTCGTTCGTTCGTTCGTTCGTTCGTTCGTTCGTTCGTTCGTTCGTTCGTTCGTTCGTTCGTTCGTTCGTTTCGTTCGTTTCGTTCGTTTCGTTCGTTCGTTCGTTCGTTCGTTCGTTCGTTCGTTTCGTTCGTTCGTTCGTTCGTTCGTTCGTTCGTTCGTTCGTTCGTTCGTTCGTTCGTTCTTCGTTCGTTCGTTCGTTCGTTCGTTCGTTCGTTTCGTTCGTTCGTTCGTTCGTTCGTTCGTTCGTTTCGTTCGTTCGTTCGTTCGTTCGTTCGTTCGTTCGTTCGTTCGTTCGTTCGTTCGTTCGTTCGTTTCGTTCGTTTCGTTCGTTCGTTCGTTCGTTTCGTTCGTTCGTTCGTTCGTTCTTTGTTCGTTCGTTCGTTCGTTCGTTCGTTCGTTCGTTCGTTCTTCGTTCGTTCGTTCGTTCGTTCGTTCGTTTCGTTCGTTCGTTCGTTCGTTCGTTCGTTCGTTTCGTTCTTCGTTCGTTCGTTCGTTCGTTCGTTCGTTCGTTCGTTCGTTCGTTCGTTCGTTCGTTCGTTCTTCGTTCGTTCGTTCGTTCGTTCGTTCGTTCGTTCGTTCGTTCGTTCGTTCGTTCGTTCGTTCGTTCGTTCGTTCGTTCGTTTGTTCGTTTTCGTTCGTTCGTTCGTTCGTTCGTTCGTTCGTTCGTTCGTTCGTTCGTTCTTCGTTGTTCGTTCGTTCGTTCGTTCGTCGTTCGTTTCGTTCGTTCGTTCGTTCGTTCGTTCGTTTCGTTCGTTCGTTCGTTCGTTCGTTCGTTCGTTCGTTCGTTCGTTCGTTCGTTTTCGTTCGTTCGTTCGTTCGTTCTTCGTTCGTTCGTTCGTTCGTTCTTCGTTCGTTCCTCTCTCTCCCCCCCCCACGGCGGCGGCGGCCCCGCGCGGCTTCCCTCCCTCCCTCCCCCCCCTCCCTACTCCCTCCCTCCTCCCTCCCTCCCTCCCTCCCTCCCTCCCTCCCTCCTCCCTACCTCCCTCCCTCCTCCCTCCCTCCCTACCTCCCTCCCTCCCCTCTCACTCCTCCCTCCCTCCCCTCCCTCCCTCCCTCCTCCCTCCTCACTCCTCCCTCCCTCACTCCTCCCTCCCTCCCTCCCTCCTCCCTCCCTACTAACTACTCCCTACCTCCCTCCTCCTCCTCCCCTACTAACTACTACTAACACTAACTAACTAACTAACTACTAACTAACTAACTAACTAACTAACTAACTACTACTAACTAACTAACTAACTAACTAACTAACTAACTAACTAACTAACTAACTAACTAACTAAACTAACTAACTAACTACTAACTACTAACCTAACTAACTAACTACTAACTAACTAACTAACTAACTAACTAACTAACAACTACTAACTAACTAACTAACTAACTAACTAACTAACTAACTAACTAACTAACTAACTAACACTAACTAACTAACTAACTAACTAACTAACTAACTAACTAACTAACTAACTACTAACTAACTAACTAACTAACTAACTAACTAACTACTAACTAACTAACTAACTAACTAACTAACTAACTACTAACTAACTAACTACTACTAACTAACTACTAACTAACTAACTAACTAACTAACTAACTAACTAACTAACTAACTAACTAACTAACTAACTAACTAACTAACTAACTAACTAACTAACTAACTAACTAACTAACTAACTAACTAACTATACTAACTAACTAACTAACTAACTACTAACTAACTAACTAACTAACTAACTACTAACTAACTAACTAACTAACTAACTACTAACTAACTAACTAACTAACTAACTAACTAACTAACTAACTAACTACTAACTAACTAACTAACTAACTACTAACTAACTAACTAACTAACTACTACTAACTAACTAACTAACTAACTAACTAACTAACTAACTAACTAACTAACTAACTAACTAACTAACTAACTAACTAACTAACTAACTAACTAACTAACTAACTAACTAACTAACTAACTACTAACTACTAACTAACTAACTAACTAACTAACTAACTAACTAACTAACTAACTAACTAACTAACTAACTAACTAACTACTAACTAACTAACTAACTAACTAACTAACTAACTAACTAACTAACTAACTAACTAACTACTAACTAACTAACTAACTAACTAACTAACTAACTAACTAACTAACTAACTAACTAACTAACTAACTAACTAACTAACTAACTAACTAACTAACTAACTAACTAACTAACTAACTAACTAACTAACTACTAACTAACTAACTAACTAACTAACTAACTAACTAACTAACTACTAACTAACTACTAAACTAACTACTAACTACTAACTAACTAACTAACTAACTAACTACTAACTAACTAACTAACTAACTAACTACTAACTAACTAACTAACTAACTAACTACTAACTAACTAACTAACTAACTAACTAACTAACTAACTAACTAACTAACTAACTAACTAACTAACTAACTAACTAACTAACTAACTAACTAACTAACTAACTAACTAACTAACGACTAACTAACTAACTAACTAACTAACTAACTAACTAACTAACTAACTAACTAACTAACTAACTAACTCTACTAACTAACTAACTAACTAACTAACTAACTAACTAACTACTAACTACTAACTAACTAACTACTAACTAACTAACTAAACTAACTAACTAACTAACTAACTAACTAACTAACTAACTAACTAACTACTAACTACTAACTACTAACTAACTACTAACTAACTAACTAACTAACTAACTAACTAACTAACTAACTAACTACTAACTAACTAACTACCAACTAACTAACTAACTAACTAACGAACCAACTAACTAACTAACTAACTAACTAATAACTAACTACTAACTAACTAACTAACTACTAACTAACTAACTAACTAACTAACTAACTAACTAACTAACTAACTACTAACTAACTAACTAACTAACTACTAACTAACTAACTAACTAACTAACTAACTAACTAACTAACTAACTAACTAACTAACTAACTAACTAACTCACTAACTAACTAACTAACTAACTAACTAACTAACTAAACTAACTACTAACTAACTAACTAACTAACTAACTAACTAACTAACTACTAACTAACGAACTAACTAACTAACTAACTAACTAACTAACTAACTAACTAACTAACTAACTAACTAACTAACTAACTAACGTAACTACTAACTAACTAACTAACTAACTAACTAACTAACTAACTAACTAACTAACTAACTAACTAACTAACTAACTAACACTACTAACTAACTAACTAACTAACTAACTAACTAACTAACTAACTAACTAACTAACTAACTACTAACTAACTAACTAACTAACTAACTAACTAACTAACTAACTAACTAACTAACTAACTACTAACTAACTAACTAACTAACTAACTAACTAACTACTAACTAACTAACTAACTAACTAACTAACTAACTAACTAACTAACTAACTACTACTACTAACTAACTAACTAACTACTAACTAACTAACTAACTAACTAACTAACTAACTAACTAACTAACTAACTAACTAACTACTAACTAACTAACTAACTAACTAACTAACTAACTAACTAACTAACTACTAACTAACTAACTAACTAACTAACTAACTAACTAACTAACTAACTACTAACTACTAACTAACTAACTAACTACTAACTAACTAACTAACTAACTAACTAACTAACTAACTAACTAACTAACTAACTAACTACTAACTAACTAACTAACTAACTAACTAACTAACTAACTAACTACTAACTAACTAACTACTAACTAACTAACTAACTAACTAACTAACTAACTAACTAACTAACTAACACTAACTACTAACTACTACTAACTACCTAACTAACTAACTAACTAACTACTAACTAACTAACTACTAAATATCTAACTAACTAACTAACTAACTAACTAACTAAATATCTAACTAACTAACTACTAACTAACTAACTAACTAACTAACTAACTAACTAACTAACTAACTAACTAACTACTAACTAACTAACTAACTAACTAACTAACTACTAACTAACTAACTAACTAACCAATGTTTTAAAAACAATTAGTAAAATTGTTTAATTTTTTCTACCAGATATTTAAAAATGATATTTTTTAAATCTTAAAACTCATATAAAGTTTTTTAACCTTAATAATGTTTTATTGTAAAATCTTTAAAAAAAATCAGCCTACTTTCAGAGCCACTGTATTACATAGCACCACGTCTCTTAACTATTGTTCTTCTCCTTATTATTATTTCTCTGCAGTTCTTCTTGGAAAAAAAATAAAAGTTATTTTGTTAATTTGTGAAATTTTACTCGTTGTCATATATATATAAAAAAAAGAAATAAAAATATATATACGTTTTTGTGTTGTTTTTGTTTTCATGAGTCGTGCAGAAGAAAATCCAATTAAACTTTTGTAAACTCGACGGCAAGATGAGACAGTGTTGTAACAATTTTTTTTTTGTTTTTGTTATTTTCGCCTTCTACTGTATTACTATTGTTAGAGATGATACTGTTGTTGTTGCTGCTGCTATATATAGCAGTAGCAATAGTTTTAGTGTTTTTTTGTTGTTGCTGTTGGAGCTGCTGCTGTTGCTGCTTTATTTTCATTTAATGCTACTACTTTTAAGTTTATAGCTGCTGTTGTCGTTGATGAAAATGACCCAAATCTTGGCATAAGTTTTCCGTATTCAGTTTGTTTTTTTTTATATATTTTTGTTATTTGTGTATAATTCTGCTGTATGCTCCACTATTTTCTCTAGTTGGAGGAATACAAAAAAACCAGAGCCAAAGAAATAATAAAAACACTAAAGAATCAGCCATGTTTGTTATTAAAAAAAAAGATAATAAAATAAAAGGAAAGCACAAGTTTTTAGGTTTTTCCCTTTAGTTGCTGTTAAATTTATAAAAATCTTGAAGTTGTAATTCGTTGTTTTTTTTGCATCAGTTTTAGCGTGGCCATGTAATGTGTGCCATGTTCTGTTCTTTTTTTCTTCATTTTAATCCATGTTGCACTTCCTTATGGTCAACAAACTGTTTACATAAAGTTTTTTTTATGAATGTTTGTGTGAAAGATTTGTTGTTTTTTGTTTGTTTGTCACGTTTACTTTTGTTTCTGCATAGTTTTGGTTTGAAATTATTAAATTAAATCTTAACTATTTGAAAGTGTGGGGGAAAGTTTGATGTGAGAAAATTTGTTCTTTGGTAATAGTATATCGGGTTTAAATATGTTATTATTTCAATCAGGAAATAAATTTTAAATTAAACAAAATCATTCGTGTACCATTGTACTTTTAAAGATCTCATTGTAAGAAAAAGTTGCTTTGATGATACTCTCTCATCTTGGTGTTAATGTAATCTCGGGGAAATGGGGTGTTACCAGTACCTTTAGTCTGTCAGGACTATAACCTGGTGATGATCTAATGTGTCCTCGGTCTTTCTTTGATTTGTCAAGGAGTCGAATCAGAGCCTCATAATCTGGTACCACGAGAACCGGTAGCCCGCTGGTCAGAGTTTCGGAATTCGGTTTCGGTTATTGGAAAGTCCCTTCGGAGTGCACGTAGTGGCTGTGGTAGAGAATAAAGGTTAAAAGACTGATGCTGAGACAACAGTTATCCTGTAGAGGAGTAATTGCGGGAATAAGCTTTGGAAATGAGTTGATGTCAGAATGGTGATGGATGTAAGGTATCTTATACAAGTGATACCATTGAATTTTCCTTTCTTATCCAGGTATGTTCAGGTTTTACTCTGTTCATATCAGATTTACCACAGAACGAATTTCTCTATGGATAAGAACCAGTTTTCAGTTTATATGATTGATTAGAGTTTCGGTCTGCCAATACGTCACTAGGTGCTGTTGCCGACACCTGTAAACGTGGTTGTGGTTGTAAACGGAAGTGATGTTTTTGCATTTTGGAAGTTAAGCAACGGAGCAGCAATGGTCAGAGATTAGATAGCTCGAGTACTTGAGCAAAGTGCTCGTACATGGACCAGCAGAACCATGTATTGCTGATAACTGACTTAGATGTCGTGACAGAAGAAGACAAGTACTGTACTCGTACTGTGTTATAATACTTTGTGTATTTGGGTGAAGTCTTTCGGCCATCTCGATATGGTTGCGAGACTGAAAAAGCAATGAGCTTATAATTGACTAACTGTCAAATATGTTTCTAGAGATTGTTGCCGAATCAACACCTTACCTAACATAACCTAGGTCAGGTTACATTCCGTTAAAGCTCCGAAATGACAGAGAAAGTGAATGACATTTTCTTTTTCCTCTTCGTCATAATAGATTTAGACGCCTAAAAGTGTAGTGACAAATAATCACTACGTTCCGCAGCTGAGCTCTGCGAAAATTTTAAATGTTTAATGATTGTAGTGGGTATACTGGCCAAAAGATCTTCGCTATTCTGCATGTAGTCTCAGTTGAGCCCTTAGATGGTAAAAGCTCATAGAGTCAGTTCCTAATCGAGCGATTACATGTCGGGGTCGGCAAAATTGTTTATCTCTTGCTTGCTACTGAAGTGTCTTTATTCCAAGAGAGTCTCTTATAATATCATCAGGTACTTGTTGATAATCCAGAAGTCAACACAGTTCTACTAAGAAATGTTTTACTATCTTATTGAGAAATTCCCGGTATTAAAGTATCAAATTTGAAATCCTATAAACAACATTTATAGCGCTTTAGGAATCTTGACTATAAGTATGTTTTCGAATATCAACTCCGTACACTCAATGGAACCTAAACTGATATTTCAAGCTGAAAAACGTTGCACTGATTAGTTCTCTACAATATTTGCCATACACCGCTATAGAGTGAATCGCATAGATTTAAGTTCCAAGTTTCGAAGAAGTGGAGATACTGTTCTTTCTTTTTGTTGTAGCAGCGACATGTGTAAATTCGTTGTGGCTGCGTTGACAATACTTGGTCGTTGTTCGTTTAGCTCCGAGTCGTTCCGGTGTGAAGAACCGATGTCGTGGGAACGTCTTTCTTAAAGTGTTTGACGTTGTTGCACCTTTATGACAGTGATTGCAGGCATTTCAGAGATAATGATCCACCACTACGGAGACTTCATTCGTATACCTAATAACCTTGAATCCCGTACATCTAAGTTCCCTAATAAAATGAAATAGAGTTACTACTCCTTCTTGAGGGGTTCCGCGTCTTC
Organism: Lucilia sericata; assembly: GCF_015586225.1. Lineage (NCBI taxonomy): Eukaryota > Metazoa > Arthropoda > Insecta > Diptera > Calliphoridae > Lucilia > Lucilia sericata. The sequence goes on from NW_023994242.1 coordinate 532,236, forward strand.
TGAGATAATGATCTAAAAAGTCTTTTCATCAAAGTTGGCGATTAATACCAAGACAGTAGTCCGATATGAACGACTCGGGATGTACGTTGTTAAATGATGCGATGTATGTCGTTGAATTTAAACTTGAATGTTTATCTCCAAGGTTTTTGGAAGGAAAAAGGATAAACTAATTGGTCTAATTTCCTTTAGCTTTGTTTATAAGTTCTTTTCCCCAAATCCGTTCGGATCCGGTTGTTTAAAACGGGTTGTACCTGCTAGTAGCCCTATTGATCCTATTTTAATTAATGGATATGTTGATATCAACTGGTTTAACAGAAAGCTGCTTGTCATTTCCAGTTTCTGGGAAGTAACAGCCAATCAAATGCATAATTCGGGGAACTTATTAAGTTCACTCGAGAAATACATCAGCCCTGAGCAAAGTGCTTGCACATTATCCGTCAGAATCCTGTACAAAAATTGCTACTAAACTGTAGGTAAAACGCATCAAGGACTATATTTGTCACCAGTTTTGTTTTGAACTTACATTTTCTACATTTTTCGGTTGTTTTGGACATCAACATGTCTTTTCTTCTATTTCATCCAACACAGGGACAGTATTAGTGAAATCTATAGAGTATTATTTCATTTAATCTACTAATAGAATATACGGAGTCCAAGTCCACCTTAAAGTATACCAATCGGTTTAGAATAACTCTTAGTCGCTTAAGCCATGTCCGTCTGTCCATTTAAATTTTATAATAATCATTCTACAGGTGGCAATTTTAGAAATAATTCCAAGAAATTTCTCTACAAAAGTCCCCATAGCTTTTAAAGTCTTTTCCGGAAAATTTATTTTCACCAATAAATTTCTTAAATTCAAATTTTTTACTTATTTTTAGAAAGAATATTTGGTTTATTTCTTAAGCAATCTTCATGTTTTCTTTCTTTTTCGCTTCAGTTTACATTAATACTCATATAATAGCAGTAAAAGAAATTATAAAAAATTTGCTCTATTTTGTTCTTGTTGTTTTAGTATATATTAAATTAATACATTTTGTATTATGATGCCACAAATAATGAAAAAAAAAAGGAAAAAAATAAATAAAATATGTAAAATGTTTGTACTTGTAGTAGTAGTCGTGGCCGTAGACTCTCGTAATGTTTATAAAATATTAAAAAATGCATTAAACTTTTCAGTTCTTTTCTTATGCTTCGCTTTTACGCCTCTCCTCGTTTCTTTTCACAGCAAAGTTTCGTTATTTTTTTCAGCGTTTTGTTGTGTTATAACATTTACAAATTTTTGTTGTTTGTTGAGTTGAGTGTGTTTTGTTTACTACCAGAACTTGGATGAAGAGTAACAACTACAAAAAAAACAGTTGTAATCTTTTTTTGGTATTTAACATTAAGGTGGTTGCATTTTTTGTCTAAGTAAAGGTTAAAGGTTGATTATTTTGAATTTGGTTTTTGTAATAAACACATATCTGAACCGATTGTTTTTTAATTTTGAATCCATATTCTTCGCAAGTTAACACTCGTCCCTAATATTCCACATGAAAGTTGTAACTGCTGTAAAAGTGTTGGTATTCAAAAAGGAAGGAAGTGTGTGCGTTGCATTTAAGTGTGTGAGTAAGAAAATTGTGAAAAAACAACTATGTTTGTATGTATTTTATGAAATGACCTCAATAACTTTGTTATGTTGTTGTTCAATTTGTATGTATGTGTGTATGCTCGTAGGTCTTCTCATTTTGTTGTTGCAATATAACACAAAACCAAGCAAACAAATGTACAAACGTCTAAAGAAACATATAAACAAACATTGTTTGTCATTTAAGAGAAATATGCCCATAGAATTTGTAAATAGCAAAAAATTCAAAAAAAAAAAATTCGTTACAAAAAATACAGAAACAACACACACATACACACAAAATATAATTGAATAAAGAGAAAAACTACAACTCTTACAATATGGTCCATAGTTCTCGATATTAAAGTTAATTTTTGTTCTTCTCTTTTCAATTTGCTGCTCTGATATTGTTGTTTGGTACTTAATGCAACAACAACAATGATAGCAAGTTAAGGAACTTGCACACACAGTTTTATTGTAAGACTAGGTTAAAGTTCTCTTAGTAAAAGTATTGGTTAAGGATTGTTAATGTTTGTTAATTGGACTAAATGTTTACGCTATTTGTTGTTGTTGTTTTTGTTATATATTCTTTTAATAGTTTTGAAAGTAATTTGTTCACTTACATATTATCATGGGTTTGCTCTCGTTTTGAGAAAAAGTAATTAAATAAATAACTAATAATGAGTTTTTTAGTTAGTAGTTAGTTAGTTAGTTAGTTAGTTAGTTAGTTAGTTAGTTAGTTAGTTAGTTAGTTAGTTAGTTTAGTTAGTTTAGTTAGTAGTTAGTTAGTTAGTTAGTTAGTTAGTTAGTTAGTTAGTTAGTTAGTTAGTTAGTTAGTTAGTTAGTTAGTTAGTTAGTTAGTTTAGTTAGTTAGTTAGTTAGTTAGTTAGTTAGTTTAGTTTAGTTCAGTTAGTTTAGTTAGTTAGTTAGTTAGTTCGTTAGTTAGTTCGTTAGTTAGTTAGTTAGTTAGTTAGTTAGTTCGTTAGTTAGTTCGTTCGTTCGTTAGTAGTTCGTTAGTTAGTTAGTTCGTTAGTAGTTCGTTTCGTTAGTTCGTTCGTTTCGTTGCGTCGTTCGTTCGTTTTTCGTTCGTTAGTTTCGTTCGTTCGTTCGTTCGTTCGTTCGTTTCGTTCGTTCGTTCGTTCGTTTTCGTTAGTTCGTTCGTTCGTTCGTTCGTTCGTTAGTTCGTTAGTTGTTACGTTCGTTCGTTCGTTCGTTCGTTCGTTCGTTCGTTCTTCGTTCGTTCGTTACGTCGTTCGTTCGTTCGTTCGTTCTGTCGTTAGTTCGTTCGTTCGTTCGTTCGTTTCGGTCGTTCGTTCTTCGTTCGTTCGTTCGTTCGTTCTTTCGTTCGTTCGTTTCGTTCGTTCGTCGTTCGTTCTTCGTTCGTTCGTTCGTTCGTTCGTTCGTTCGTTCGTTCGTTTCGTTCGTTCGTTCGTTCGTTCGTTCGTTCGTTCGTTCGTTCGTTCGTTCGTTCGTTCGTTCGTTCGTTCGTTCGTTCGTTTCGTTCGTTCGTTCGTTCGTTCGTTCGTTCGTTCTTTCGTTCGTTCCGTTCTTCGTTCGTTCGTTCGTTCGTTCGTTCGTTTCGTTCGTTCGTTCGTTCGTTCGTTCGTTCGTTCGTCGTTTCGTTCGTTAGTTCGTTCGTTTCGTTCGTTTCGTTCGTTCGTTCGTTCGTTCGTTCGTTCGTTCGTTCGTTTCGTTCGTTTTCGTTCGTTCGTTTCGTTCGTTTCGTTCGTTCGTTCGTTCGTTTCGTTCGTTCGTTCGTTCGTTCGTTCGTTCGTTCGTTCTTCGTTTTCGTTCGTTCGTTCGTTCGTTCGTTCGTTCGTTGTTCGTTGTTCGTTTCTTCGTTCGTCTCGTTTCGTTTCTGTTTCGTTTCTGGTTTTCGTTTCTCGTTTCGTTCCTCGTTCCGTCTCTCGTTTCGTCTCTCTCGTCTCTCCTCTCGTCTCTCTCTCTCTCCGTCTCTCCTCTCGTTTTGCCTCCGTCTCGTTTTCTGGTTCGCCTCTCTCGTCTATAGTCTGGTCTACAGTCTACTCTACAGTCTAGTCCTTTAGAGTCTAGTCTATAGTATAGTCTAAAGTCTAGTTTGTAGTCTAGTCTACGGTATAGTCGAGTCGATAGTGTAGTTCATAGCCTAGTGTATAGCCTAGTGTATAGCCTAGTCTATAGTCTTTCTATATTCTAGTATGTAGTTTAATCTATAGTCTGCTCTGTAGTCCAGTCTATAGTCTGGTCTATAGTCCACACTATAGTCTAGTCTATAGTTCAGTCTATAGTTCATTTTGTAGTTCAGTCTATAGTCTAGTAAATGTCTAATTCTGCAGTCTACAGTCTAGTCTATAGTCGAGTTTATAGTCTAGGTCAATTACTAGTCTAGTCTATAGCCTTGTCCATAGTCTAGTCTATGTCTAGTCTATAGCCTAGTCTACAGTCTATAGTCTTATCTATCACCTAAACCAGTATTTGCCCACTGTACAGTTTTGTTCCATAAAAAAACAAATAACAATTACTTCACTACAAACTAGACTATAAGTAATATTTATATTTCTATATTAATAATTGTTAAATAATCATACGTCTTCGTTAAAAAACCGCAAATTAACACATTGAAAGCAAATCACTAGAATTATTTTCATGACACAAAACTAAAAATAAATAAAAATAATATTAAACTAGCTCTAAACGTGACAACTAAATAAAAATCAACAGAGAATAACAAAAACAACAATACCACATACAAAAGTGAAATAAAACGGGTCAATAAACTCTTTCTTTTCTTTTTCAAGTTAATTTGTTTGCATTGAAAGTGCTAGAAATTACAGTTTACAATGTAATTAAATTCATACTACACATGCCAAATGGCAACTAATCTAAATTTATAACAACTATGACTATGACAAAAAAGCAAAAAAAAAGTACAACTTTGACAATGCCTCAACTAAGAAATAATAAAAAAATAAACACACCTACACAATGAAAATGCAAAAAAAAAATAAAAAAAATTGACAAACAGGTGCTTTTTACACACTTGTTTAAGCTTACCCACACAAACATAGTTACATACATACACACACACACATAGTTACATACATTAAAACGGAAATTATAGACAGGCCCGACAGAGTCTATTACGTGCAATCATAACTGAATGAATGAGCACAAGTGTGTGTGGTGGTGAGTATTTTATATAAAACAACAATAACAACAACATGATTATAAACCAAATCATGCATTAAAAGTGTAGGCAGAGTGAGGCTACAATAGCAACAACAACGAATTGAACAAAAATGCACTGCATTAAGGTACTTTTAAAGCTTACCACCTTGCACACTGGGTGCATTAATCTACTGACTAGGCAAGAGACTAACTATGCACTAGGTTATGTATTAGTCTACTGGTTAGCCTATGAATTAGTATATTAAGAAGCCTGTGGACTAATATATGGAGTCGTTTATGAACTTTTTCTAAATATCGGTATTGTTTTGACTAGTCTATATATTAGCCTATATACTAGACTATTGACTAGTAATTGGACCAGTTCTATTAACCAGTCTTTTTACTATGGAATACTAAATTGACTTGTCTATGGGCTAGTCCATTAACTTGTCTTTAACTAGTCTATTTTCTAGACTTTGGATTATTGACTTGACTTTGGACTATTTACAAGTCTATGGACTAGTCCATTACTATTTACTAGTTCTATTGACTTGTCTATGGAAAAGTCTATTGACTATACTTTGGACTATTTAGTAATCTATGAACTAGTCTATATACAAGTACATGGTCAAGTCTATGGCCTAGTCTATTGAATAGTCTATGGACTAGTCTATGGACTAGTCTATGGACTAGTCTATTGACTAGTCTATGGTCTAGTTCTATTTTCTAGTCCTAGTATTTTGACTAGTCTATAGCATAGCCTATTGACTAGTCTATAGCCTAGTATATTGAATATTCTATTGCCCTAGTCTATAGCCTAGTCTATGGGCCTGGTTAATTGACTAGTCTATTGACTAGTCTATTGACTAGTCTATGGCATAGTCTACTGATTAGTCTATGGCCTAGTTTATTGACTAGTCTATGGCCTAGTCTATTGACTAGTATATGGCATAGTCTATTGACTAGTCTATGGGCATAGTCTATTGACTAGTCCATAGGTTAGTCTATGAACTAGCCTATTAACCAATCTATTTACTATGGAATAGTAAATTGACTTATCTATGGACTAGTCCATTAACTTGCCTATTGACTAGTCTATTTACTAGATTTTGAACTATTTAGTAATCTATGGACTAGTCAATATACAAGTATATGGTCTAGTCTATGGACCATTCTATTTGGTAGTCTATGGCCTAGTCTATTGACTAGTCTATGGTCTATTGACTAGTCTAGTCAATAGACCATACCATACACCATAGACTAGTCTATTGACTAGTCTATGGTCTAGTCTATTTCATATTATATTGATAGTCTA